>NC_043957.1:25271177-25571177 GCF_902148855.1 Sphaeramia orbicularis
GAACACAGATTCTAAATGTAAAGACAAATCCTCGCAAACAGCACAGATCAGACCAGGTGTTATTTCTGCTGCGAAGTATTTAAGGTATAGTTTGCAGCTGCCCTTCACACAAATTGTAGTGGTATTTCAAGATCTGCTCCAGGATCAATTTGTGTAAAGTGACCTCTTGGATAATACTCAGACTAATGACGTCACAGTCTGACGCTGACCTCCACTGAACCAGCGCAGAACAGCTGGCAGTCATGCAGTAACATGATCATCAAAACATAAACGATGGACTGCGGTCGTGTGATTGGTCCAGAGTATGACTTTCACAGACAGAGCAGAGACAGATGTAGTTTAATGAAATGTTGAAGGGACAGCTGGCCAAAAGCGAAATGTGATATATGAACAGGTTTGTTAACAAAGGAGAGTGATGTGGTAAAATAAAAAAAAATAAAAATAAAAAAAAAAAACAAATACAACTGGAGCTGGATTTGTCTTCATGAAACTACAGGTAGGTTTCTAAATTAAATTCTGTCCGTAGATTTAATCCAAACAATAATTTCCAAGAATAAGGCATTCGTGTTTGTGTTGACTTTCTATTTTTTTAAATTTATTACTTTGGATTTTGTTGTTCCAAACTTGGAACTTCAGACTTCAGGGAGTTGTTGGTATCAATCTTATGACTTACAAAACAATGAATGTTATAATGTCTCTCTTTTTCATCAGAAAAAACTAGAATTCTTTAACCTGGCTAATCTGTCTGAACTGTATGCTACTCAAACACAACTCATATTGTATGCAATCTCTATTCAAAGCTCATGAACAGTCTTTATGCTGAAGGTTTACAAGAAATGTGTGGAAACCGCTGCTCTAGCCTCATTTGGTGACAGCTGAGTAAATCAAGTAACAGAAAATACACCACGGTCATCCTGAAAATCAGTAATGATGAGAGAGCAGGTCATAAATATCAAGTTGGCTACATGCCCCCCCCCCCCCCCCCCCCCCCCCCCCCCCCCCCCCCCCCCGTAGCCATATTAATTTAAATTAATTAATGTAAACTCAAATGGATAGTAAGTGATACAAATACATTATTACAAATATTAAATTATTTAACTCATTTTACTGTGGCTGCCTCCGCTGCTACCACTGCCACAATACTAGCAAATTAAACTAGTGATATTATATATTTTTGTATTATTACAGCAATTATTATTTTCCCCCTCACTCCCCCTCTCTCTTTCATTCACACTTTCCTCTTCCCCTTTTCCCCATCGCCCCTAACCAAGCTATATTGTTTAGTCGCTCTTTACATTTATTATCTTTGTCAGTGTAATATGATGTTGTCATTGTTTGTCACCACTCTATTGTTGTTGTTGCTATTTTTGGTTTGTTTATTTGTTGGATTTTCCCTTTGTTTATGTGTTGTTGTTTTTCTGTCCACAATGTCTTGTTAACTATCCCTAATTTAAAAATAAAAAAACAAAACAAAAAAAAAGTTGGTTACATGTTTCAGTACATTTCCTTGTATTTTCACATCATAAAACTGAACCTTTCTATCTGCAGCTCTTTGATCATGTCGCAGATTGCCTGGGTGACTTCATGGAGAAGCAAAAAATCAAGGATAAAAAGCTTCCTGTAGGATTTACGTTCTCTTTCCCCTGCGCTCAAACCAAACTGGACGAGGTAAACGCACTGCTTTTGTTACAGTGTAAAAAAAAATTGATTTTCAATATGCAAAGAACAATGCAGTGCTATTACTGGAATAGGGTTGCATTTTCATTAACATTTATGAAGCTTAATATGCCTGCTAAGTTACAAAATACAGCAGGAATCTTCCCGGTGTCTCTGACTAAACAGTATTAAATGTGTTTGCTGTTGATGCTGTGGTTGGAATAGCAATAGAATAGGAGACATTTTGGACGTGCCAAGCCTGTTTAACTGGAAATTAAAGCTTTTGTTATTAACTACTTGTTTTATAGGCAGTCCTAGTGACATGGACAAAGAAGTTTAAAGCCAGTGGTGTAGAAGGCATGGACGTTGTGAAGCTTCTGAACAAGGCCATAAAGAAACGAGGGGTGAGTTATGGATTTGTTTTGTAACTTTTGTGCTGTACTTGTATTGTCATAAAGCGACATTTACAAGAGGAAATTGTTTAGTTAGTGCTAGGTTGCCTCTCGAAATTTCACATCAAGTCAGATTTTAAGGCCTGTAATTGGTGTTTGTGTGGAAATAAAGGTGATATTGTTTTGCAGGACTATGAGGCAGACATCATGGCAGTGGTGAATGACACAACTGGAACCATGATGACCTGTGGATTTGATGATCAGCGCTGTGAAGTGGGCATCATCATAGGTAAACACCTCCAAAGATGGCACATAACAAAGCAAACAATACTCAGTGTCACTAGTGGAATGTAGCTCAGTATTTATAAATTACTAAGCACTTTTCTCTGGTACTTCTTGGACAGATCAGTGAAAGTTGTACTTTCATTTCTAGAGGGATGATGAGCCTCACTATCATTCAGTCTTTTTTGCATTTTGTAAAGTTTATGGATGTTGCATTGAAAAACTGTTCATGCCAGAAATATGCATTTAGTGAATATAATGTATTACTCTGAACCCACTCAAATATATTTAAGCAATAAGGATGCAACTAAAAGAGGTACATTTGTTCCTTTTATATATTTTACAGAGGCTTAGTCTTTTGTGTATTTATAGACATAATACACACCTATTTTAGAAATTGATACTTAAACTATCAAATCTGATTAAGTCTCAATTGACAGGTCATCTGTTAAAATGGCAAAATGGAGTCTCTGTAAATCAGTTGGTGCTGTCATAATGTGGAAAAACCTACCAATTTCTTTTACTTTTCAACTCTAACTCCATTTTGCTGATTATACTTGCATACTTTTAAATAAGGCTTTGAATGCTGAACACTTCCAGCAAAGTTTTTTCATAGTGCATTATTAGTACCTTTAAGTAAAACATCTAAACACTTTCTCAAAAATTGTAAAGTGTTTTGGTCCTTGAAAGAAATTACCTCCCTAAAACCTCATGGTAAGGTTTGTTCCTTTTTTTTTTTTTTCCCAGTACAATAACATTGTTTCACATGTGGGGGCGCCAAAGATCTGGTAATCAGAACTCTGGCATCACAGAACACACTGGAGTCTTACAGTTGTGAATCCTTACAGGAACGGGAACTAATGCCTGCTACATGGAGGAACTGCGTCATATCGACCTGGTGGAAGGAGACGAGGGCCGGATGTGCATCAACACCGAGTGGGGGGCCTTTGGAGATGACGGGTCCCTCGAGGACATCCGAACAGAGTTCGACCGTGAGATCGACAGGGGGTCCCTCAACCCTGGAAAGCAGCTGTAAGATTCAGACCTAGAAAGAGTGTTTCACATTGTCCCCCTGTTCATAGTGGGCATTAAAAGACCCCCTTCTAATAACAAAGTCCACAGTTCCCCTTCTGTGCAAAATGTATAAGATTAACTGAAGTTTGTAAATTAGATCAGATTAGATACAACTTTATGGATCCCTTGGGCAGAGCCCTCAGGAAATTAAGGTTCTAGTCACAGCACAACACCGAATGTACACAAATAAGAAATATTATCAAGAGAAAAAGTAAAGAAAACAGTAACAATAGCTATAAAATAGTAGTGAAAAACAGGCAACAGCACATTAGAAAGTACTAGTAGAAATAAATAATATAGTAGTCATAATAATAAATAAAAAAGTAATTTGTTGTATTGCAATATGTATATGGTGTGTGTATATATATAGATATATATAATCCAGTAACAAACGGGAAAAGGTAAAGGAACTCATCTTGTCACTTCCAAATGCATTCAAGTATCATGCTTTCTCAAACCATCCATCTTAAATATTTCTTGGTATTATTTTGTGGCATTTAGCCAGGATGGTAATTAAGAGCACCGCCCTCTGGTGGATTGGTTGAGAAATGCTCATTCCAATGCATCTGATGCGTGGAAGTATGAAGGCAGTGACGCTTGACAACGTTAGAAACGGACAAACCTATTTGCGTAAGTAAAGCGAACAGAAATGAGCCATAATAATAATGATAATAATAATAATAATAATAATAATAATAATAATAATAATAAGCAGCAGCAGTAAGTAAGAAAACTAAATTACCAACAACATACCAACATTGCACCCTGGAAGTTGAACATCAAAATTATTTTGCTCAAGTGAATGATAATCTGTGTGCTCTATAGTGTAGCCATAATGTTCCCTCTCAATTAGTATTCTGCAGCAACAGCAGGTCTTTAAAGAGAGGATGAAATGATAAATGCAGACTCATCTCAACATACTGCTGTGTTCCTCTGTCTGTGTTCAGGTTTGAAAAGATGGCTAGTGGGATGTATATGGGAGAACTGGTTCGACTCATCCTCGTCAAGATGGCCAAAGAGGGCTTGCTATTTGAAGGACGGATAACTCCTGAACTCCTGACGAGAGGGAAGATCGAGACCAAACATGTTTCAGCCATTGAAAAGTGAGTCCAGTCACAGTAAATCAGGGAATTTGACAGAAATTATTCATAGGAATGAAGGTGTGACAGTCTTTACAACTCAACTCATCAGGAGTACTTATTTAAAACCAATTAAAAACTACATTTAATTGCATCACAGCAACTGCATCATTCTTTAAAGAGTATCTCTGATTTCAGGACTAAGGAAGGACTGAAGAAATGCATGGAAATCCTGACGCGGCTGGGAGTTGAGCCCTCAGATGAGGACTGTCTGGCTGTGCAGCATGTGTGCACCATTGTATCTTTCCGTTCAGCAAATCTTATTTCAGCGACACTGGGTGCCATCCTTTGTCGTCTAAAGGAAAACAAAGGGGTTGCACGCCTCCGCACGACTGTGGGCATCGATGGGTCTCTCTACAAAATGCATCCTCAGTAAGTCAGCTACAGGATTCAGTACAAGTTCACGTATGAAAGTCGCAATGCAGTGCCCTTGCATTGGCCGTCTTGTTTGCTTTGTTGTAGCATGAAAACAGATCAAGCTATGATCCTGTTAAGGATATAAAGCCCACACTGCACACATTCCTTAGAGTAGTGGGAAGATTCCCATGAATCATACTGGGACACAGAAATATACTCCCACACAAAACAACTGGTGCCGGAATCAGAACAGCTCTGCTTTTCTCAGAATATGTCAGATACCAATTCTAGAATATTGTTTTAGAGCAATATTCTGAACAAGGTTGGTTTTAAGCAGCTAGCTTCTGTGCCTCTGCTGCCACAAATGAAAGAACATGGAGAAAAGATGCTGACTGATCTAGGACTGGAGCTTTTAGTTTCAGCAAATGTCAACATTTACACCCTATATAAAGCTTTCATTATAGCCAGGTACCCCATTTTCTCAAATTAACCCTCAAAGTCCTAAACAGCTGTTGGTGACGAAAAGCATCTACTGATTTGAAATGTTTAATAACTTCAACCATTAATCATACCAATACAGTTAAATAATTCAGGTAAAATGTTTTTCTGCTTTTCACTGACAACAGATGTGTCTTATTTGGACGTTCAGAGGCTCTGTAGTGAACGTGGAAACACTGATCTTCTACAACATTGATTCACCAGTAAAACCCATGTACACACACCACTTTATGTTCAGTTAATTATATATTTTGATTGAAAAGTCACCTTTTATTCACTTTTCTCTGTTTTACTGTACATTAAATACAGGAAAACACTTGATTTTCACTGTAAAAGATTATATTAAAATAAATGGTGATAATCACTTAGGAAAAATTAAATGTGGAAAAAAAAATCATTTGGAAATCCCCGACCCCACCTATTACTTGAGGTGCCCACCACATCCTCAAATAACTGATCTGTAAAGAAAAGGATTTTTACTCTATTCGTGTGCTCTCTGAACAGATACGCTCGCCGTCTGCACAAGACAGTGCGTCGTTTGGTCCCAGACTCAGATGTCCGGTTCCTGCTGTCTGAGAGTGGGAGTGCTAAAGGCGCAGCCATGGTGACGGCGGTGGCGTACCGTTTGACAGAGCAGGCGCGCCAGATTCAGCAGACTTTGGCAGAGTTTCGGCTGAGCAAGGCCCAGCTACTCGAAGTGAAGAAACGGATGAGAATCGAAATTGAACGAGGCCTTAAGAAGGACACTCACCAGGAAGCGACAGTGAAAATGTTGCCCACTTTTGTCCGAAGTACACCAGATGGGACAGGTGAGACAAGGACAGAGGAGGAGACAAAGGAAATGACATTTTAGAGTCTGCATCTCTTATAAAGATAAAACTACCTTTATACAGTGGATGTGACAGTATATTTATCTGTACAGAGTCTGCAGTATGCGTTGTGATGCACAAAAACAGCTACAGTTCTATAATGTGAGCGCACTCTCTGCTACATGATGTAAATCCCATAGAAATATCTAATCACAAACCAATGCAGACTATGAAAACATTGCAAAATTCTTAAGTCACATACACTATATGGACAAAAGTATTGAGACACATTGAATTCAGGTGTTTTTTTTTTTTTAACAAGGGTCTGGGATACAAAAAAGTAATGACAAATGTCATAATATAGTTTTATATTGTTATAAATATCATTGCATTGGTTACTTTTGTTTAAATTGTTCTCTTTGCTTCTAAAATGTCTCAGAAATGGTTTTACTTAATTTGTCTCAACATTGATTTTTTTTTTATCCATGAATATGATTTTAAATGTTCTACCTCTGAATTTCCAAAATATTTTTCATGCTTTGACTGTAAACAACAATTTTCAGTCTGAATACTTTTGTCCATATAGTGTATATTTCCTACAATGTGTGAGCGCCATCTCTGCTACTTTACATACGAGTCATAAACCAAGGAAGACTATGAAAACCCTGCGAAAAGTCACATATGATACTAGTTCCTACAACAGAATTATAGATTTCATGAACAATCTAACATAAGACCAATTGACAGCCATCTAATCTATAGCAGTTTAGAAAGTATTTGTATGGATTGTATTTATTTGTTTTATAAATCCCATCGGAATTATCAAACATAGTTTTAAACATACACCAATATTTCAGCATTCAGACATTACTCTGCCATTATCACATTAAACTGTTATCTACTGTACTGCTATAACATTTCAGACACCAAGAAGCCAAAATAAACTAAACTAACCAAACAAACTCTCTTCACTCAAAAATCAGGTTATACTATTTATAAATTATTTAAGGGTAGGTCAATATTTCTTAGTATTTTAGAAAATCTTATAAGTTTACTTTTCTGTTTGCATCTGTTTCAAGTGGTGACAAAATGAGTTCTTGTTTTTTGGTTAACACAACCCATGTTGTGATACAGAAAATGGAGATTTCCTTGCTCTGGACCTCGGTGGAACAAACTTCCGAGTGCTTTTGGTAAAGATTCGCAGCGGGAAAAGGCGGACAGTGGAGATGCATAACAAAATCTACGCCATTCCCATAGAAGTCATGCAGGGCACAGGAGAAGAGGTACCAGCTGAAAGTTTAATGTCCTCCGCACCACAGCATCACATGCATTCCGAATCTCATTTATTTTTTATTTCTGCTTAACATCTATTCATCTAATAGTATTATACCCACGATGGAGGCTACGTCCATCCAACACCTCTAAATCCCTCCTACTTTAGTGACAATAAAACACAACCAACCACTGATGGAATTTTCTTTTCAGCTCTTCGACCACATTGTGCACTGCATCTCTGACTTCCTGGACTACATGGGGATGAAAAGTGCTCGACTGCCACTGGGTTTTACCTTCTCCTTTCCCTGCCATCAGACCAGCCTGGATGCAGTATGTTCTCACTTGTCCCACTTACAGGATCTAGAAGGCATTCAGCCCAATATGATCTCAACTGGGCCTTAATAGTAAACTAACAGTGAAAAAAGTAAAATTATATTATGAAGATGTTTACATCTACAAAGTATCCTTTAACAGATGTGAATAACATGAACCACAAACAACCTGAGATTCCTTGTCCTCATTAGCAAAAAACATCTTCTTCGAAGAAACTAGTGGTCGGATTCATTGAAAATATTATATGGAGTTTCCTTGGGACAATGTCTACAAAGTTTGCTCACAGTTTTCCGAAATTTCAATTATTTGAAATAGTAAAAATTTGCCTTTACTTACAATGGTCCGGATTTTGATATTTATAAGATGAAAATGATTAGAAATGTCAATATACACTGAACAAAAATATAAATGCACGACTTTTGTTTTTGCTCCCATTTTTCATGAGCTGAACGCAAAGATCTAAAACTTTTTCTATGCACACAAAAGGCCTATTTCTCTCAAATATTGTTCATAAATTTGTCTAAATCTGTGTTAGTGAGCACTTCTCCTTTGTCCTTTGCTGAGATAATCCATCCACTTCACAGGTGTGGCATATCAAGATGCTGATTAGACAGCAGGATTATTGCACAGGTGTGACTTAGGCTGGCCACAATAAAAGGCCACTCTAAAATGTGCACTTTTACTGTATTGGGTGGTCCAGGGGGGGTCAGAAAACCAGTCAGTATTTGGTGTGACCACCATTTTCCTCGCACAGTCTTCTTCATGAATTCTCTGAAACAGCTTTGGAGATGGCTTATGGCAGAGAAATGAACATTCAATTCACAGGCAAAAGCTCTGGTGGAGATTCCTGAAGTCAGCATGCCAATTGCATATTCCCTCAAAACTTGTGACATCTGTGGTATTGTGCTGTGTGATAAAACTGCACATTTTAGAGTGGCTTTTTATTGTGGCCAGCTTAAGGCACACGTGTGCAAAAATCATGCTGTCTAATCAGCATCTTGATATGCCACACCTGTGAGGTGGATGGATTATCTCAGCAAAGGAGAAGTGTTCACTAACACAAATTTAGACAGATTTGTGAACAATATTTGAGAGAAATAAACCTTGTGTGTACACAGAAAAAGTTTTAGATCTTGAGTTCAGCTCATGAAAAATGGGAGCAAAAACAAAAGTCGTGCATTTATATTTTTGTTCAGTATAGTATTACTGAGCACTGATAGGAAGTCATAAATGAACTTTCATTTAATTAGTTGAGTGAAAGTACCACCCACTTCTATCGGGAGATTGATCTCCTGCATCAAGACCACAGGACTCTAACATAGGAGAAAACCTGACAACCTCACAAATTCAACTTGTTATTGATTCTTGATAGAACATGCTGGTGAGATACAGGGACATTGGTCCTATTTTTTTATAGTGTGATAGTATGATTATTTAGATTATTAATGTAATAGTAGCATCCATTATAACACAGTTCTGTCTGGTCTTAGAGATGTTCTCCCATGTTCTCCTCAGGGTATCCTTGTAACCTGGACCAAGGCTTCAAAGCCACAGACTGTGAGGGTGAAGATGTGGTAGAACTTCTTCGGGAAGCGATCAAGAGGAAAGAGGTAACTTTAAACAGAAACTACATCTAAGATAATCTCAACCAAAGCTATTACATGGCATTAATATAACTACAGCAAGTTTTCAATCACCTCTGACTGACACACATACCATACTCTAATACTAATGATAATAGTTCACTGTGCTTTTTTGTGGCTGTCATTGTGCTGCTACTGTACAGACATAAGAAGATGCAAAGAATTTACAGAATACTTAATACATTACAACAACTTTTCAACAATTCACTAGTTTTACTTTTCCTGTAGATGAACTGTCCTCTTTATTGCATATTCTGACTTTCAGTGCATGAGTATGATCATTTCTTTACAGTATATTAATCAAAAATTATTGTGAAATTAAAAAATTAAAATTATTATCAATGTTAAAGTTTATTATCAATGTCAAAGTTTTAAGAAATCCTGGACTATCCAAATAAAGTGTTACTGTGAAATTTTACAGAAGTAAAATGAACTTAACATAGAACAATCAACTAAAGAGAACTAAGATCAGTAATTTCAAGATCTATCAAGATTATATGTCAAGGCACATGAACTTTTCAGAGGTTACGATCCAGATTACCCGGATATTATACTTTTAATGTGCATGTAATAGCTGACAATGATGTTAAAGGGCTTTCACATTGGTCTCAATTCTGATCAATTATTCAGTGTTTCTGTTTTAATTAGCTTTATCCTCTGTGCTCTGAAGCACTGGAGAATAAAAATGCAAAGAAGAAGAAAAACACAAAGAGAAAGTCTTACTGTACAACACACACTTTACGATTAAAACAGTGTACAGTAAACCACGTGACCACATAAATGGTAATCCTGGTACACTGACACCTTCGGACTCAACTACAGTTTTGCAGTTTTACCCCTTCCCCAGCAAAATGAAGCTAAGAACATAAACCTCATTACAATCAGCCTATACAATGTCGACATCCATACACTTACCATAAATAGACAGATTTTTATGCTGCTTCTTTATGCTGCTTTTGTACCCATTTTATTCGTGTTGAAACCTGTAAGTTTCTTACATGAGTCTTATCATTTTAGATGGAGAACCCAGTAAGTATTCAGTTATTGTAAATCATTAACTTCCAGGTAAAGCAGTGCGAGACGATAGCCGTGTGTGATTATTGATATAATAGCATGTAAATAACACCTGGAAACCTACTTCCAGGCACTTATGGAGAGGTTTGCCTTTGTTAATCTGCAGTGTGGCCTTATTAAATCTCTGTATTATTATTACAGTGATAAAGACTGTACTTTGTGTGTTTGGCAGAGCTTCTTACAGCTCTCAGAAACAGTCTGGGTGTGTTTTACTGAACAGTCAGTCTAGGAATGCGAGTGAACTGCATTGTGCTCAGTGTGGCGTTTGAAACTATGCCAAGACTGATATTAATCTTGTTGTCAATGCTGGCATTCATCAGCAATCATTGGAGCAAAATGTGAAAACACAAGCCGGATTGTGTTTTAACTAACATCTTTAAGTTGGATTTAATGTAATTCATGTAAAATGTAACGTAAATCTAATATTTTGGTCTCTTTGGAAACAACTGTTTAATGTGATTTTAACTCTAGCAGTTTAAAATTAACATGAGTTTTTTAAAAACTATATTTTAATGCATGTGTTTTGAATTGCAACATGTATGTAGAACACTTAATGGTAAGATAAGCAACATTTTTTTTTTAAAATCACTTCTGACCTTCCAGAAATGGGTTGTTCAGCCTGTATTCTCATATTTTTCCTCCTGTTTTTTTTTTTTTTTTTTTTTTTGGGGGGGGGGGGGGGGGGCGTTCGCTCTGTGTTCAGGACTCTTTATGGGCTTAGATGTTTTGGCACTGAGTGTTTATCTCCAGCCAACTTCCAGCCAACAGCCCTGTGCACAAGTATAAAAAGCACAGTGACTCGGGTTACATGGTTGTCTTCTGTCTGCTCAGTTCTTAGTGTTGCAGGTCTGTGTGACAGACAAAACCCGGGGCAAAGAACGCAGAGTTACAAAAACGCCTTGTCCTGTTGAACACACAGACCTCTCAGCCAAGCAGACAGGAGGAGGCATGTGCTTTGGCTGCATTCATTTGGTGCTGCCTTTCCCAAACTTAGGGTCAGGAAGTAAAGTGGGTCACAGAGTTTTTTTTCCTTTTTTATGGAGTTGCTAAGCATCAAAGTAAAATATAAAATGATAATAAGATAAATTGTAGATTATTTTTTTTCCAACTAAATTAGAACAAGGGTGTTGTCGGGAAATGTTTGTAAAAAAATTATCGAATCAAAGCTGAGTGAAAAAGCCTAAATTCTAAAGATGAAACAAGATGGAAACTATGTAACAAAAAAAAAAAAAAAGAAAGAAAGAAGACAAAGACAATGAAAACGATTCAACAAGTCGACAATGACATAAAAGACATTAGACAAAAACAACTTAAAATGAGGTAAACATTACATGAAAATGCTGCAATAAGATGAAAAATATAAAAAAGACAACTGGACGAAAAGTATGTAAAGGCATTTAACAAATCCAATGCAAAAATTATGTATAAAATTAAGAGAAAATGGTGTAAAAGGTAAAACACAGAAGACACAACAAGACATAAACAATGACACTAGATAAAGCTGATGTAAAAATGAAATAACTAAAACATAAGATGGCTAAAAAGACATGACTAAAGTGACATAAAATGATGTTAAAAAGAGAAAAGATTAAAATAATGAAAAAGATGCAAGGGGATGAAAATGAGATATAATACATGATACAAAAACTATGTAAAAATGATGGAAAATGAATTATAAATGCTGTCACAAGATGAAAAAGACTCACATACATAAAAGTACATATATTATATTTTCATACATTTATTTCTGAGGAAAACAGACTGGAATGGGAACAGGAATGAACTGTCTCTTTACAAACAATAAGCGAAAAATGTTGCATATTTTACCTTCAAGCTATTATTTCTACAAACATGTAATTTCATCCACTGGCGCATGACTGATCGTATATGTTATTTTGCGCAGGAGTTTGAACTGGATGTGGTTGCCATAGTGAACGACACAGTAGGTACGATGATGACCTGTGCATACGAAGAACCCACCTGTGAGATTGGACTCATTGCAGGTGAGCTAAATATTACCTAAGAAGGGACAAAGCAGGATTCATAACACTTTTATGACCTGTCCATACTCACTTTTCTATACATGTGAACAGCATTTTAGGTAGCCAAAACAGATTGAAAAAAAAAAAAAAGTGTTCCATGTCGATGGGGAAACAGATTAGAAACCAAAGGTATCACTCCCCCTTTTATTCATGTCTATTATGTGTTTGTGTGATGAAGCTGCACTTGAAACATTAAATCCAGATGTATAAATCAATGTATGAGCGCTGATATCTTTGGGAGATGGACTGGATCAGTGCTCTGGACAAATCCATATCATTTAAAAAATACACTTCCACAACCAACACAAACTGAAGTTTATAACTGAACTTGTTGCTGCTTCACTTTCCAGTATTATCCACACTGTCCACAGTTTGAGGAACAACACTAACTATGGTTTGTCTGAGCATTTGGACCATCTGATTGTTGTTTTTACGTTGAGATATTATATAAAATGAAGATCGTGTGAAAAGGATTATTTTTTCTTTTTAAATGGTGTAACAAAATATCTGTATTAGTGCAGATATTTGTCTAAACAGTATTTTTACCTCCGCCAAGGAGGTTATGTTTTTGTTGGCGTTTGTCTGTTTGTTTGTGTGCAAGATAACTCAAAAAGTTATGGATGGATTTGGATGAAAATTTCAGGAAATGTTAATACTGGCACAAGGAAAAAATGATTAAATTTTGGTGGTGATCGGGGGTGGGGGTGGGGGGACACGGGGGCCCACTGATCTGCCTCGGCGGAGGTCCGCGCTCTACGAGTGCTTTTCTAGAAAAGACAGCGCGGACCTCCGCCGAGGCAGATCAGTGGGCCCCCGTGTCCCCCCACCCCCACCCCCGATCACCACCAAAATTTAATCATTTGTTCCTTGTGCCAGTATCAACATTTCCTGAAATTTATATCCAAATCCGGGGCACTGATCTGCCTTGGCGGAGGTCTGCGCTCTCCGAGTGCTTCTAGTTAAACATGTCTTTAAAATAGCAAAATATGTTTAAGCATTAAAAGAAGTCAAAGTACTTGGTAAATTAAAAAAGTCATTTTTGGGGATCAGTAAGGGAAACGTAATCCTTATGCTGCCTACATGTGCTATTGGGAAGATGAACCTTTCCACTTGTGAAATTGAAATTATGAGTGCGTTGTGTTCAAGTGCATTTGTTGTCATAGCAAAATGAAACATAATGTGCTGTGCACTTTTAATACCCCCTGACCAAATATAGTGTAAGATTCTGTTGAAAGTTACTGCCCTATAATTTAGATTAGATTGTCTTTGTGTAAATCGTATTACATACATATTTATAATGGTAAAAATGTTTTCTGATATTATAAATGCACAGGCCATTTGACCTTAAAAAGTAGGTAAAGGTCATCTATTTTCTATAGGCTTCTTCTCCATGCCAAGATGCATCCACAGAATAATTTGATGCATGTCAATGCGTTCTTCAGATAATGTGATTATGTCGTTGAATGGACAGACAGACAGTAACAATATCCCTCGGCCAAGAGGTCAAAATGGCTGACATACAGTTTATCATGACCTGCTACTTGGGTAAAACAGTTTTGGACTGTTAATTCATCTGCTAAAGCATTTTTTGTAAGTTTTTTTTTTGCAAATTCTATGTACTATAAATGTGAAAAATCATCAACCAACAGCAGCAGAACGTTAATAAAAGCAGTGTATCTCATTCGCCATGAATCCCTCGTTGCTCTCTGCAGTATTGGAAAGTTCAAAGGCTATTTTCAGCAGCTCGTGGATCAAAATTTCTTCCAGGTCTCCAGTGGAAAATACGACATGAGGGGGCACTCATGTCCAGTTTTCGAGTTTGTAACTAGTATTTACCATAATTCCCATAGCACATGAAGGCAGCATTAGTTACTAATTGAAATCTTTTAATTCATGTGTGTTTTTGTATTCTTTTAGGGACGGGCAGTAACGCCTGTTACATGGAGGAGATGAAGAACATCGAGATAGTTGAGGGGAAGGAAGGCCGGATGTGTGTCAACATGGAGTGGGGGGCGTTTGGAGACAACGGGTGTCTGGATGACATCAGAACAAAGTACGACCAGGCAGTGGATGAGAACTCACTCAATGAAGGCAAACAGAGGTGAGGAAGCAGCATCTACAGCTGAATATGTCCACAGCTGGTTTATGAGTCAGTAACATAAGGTGAAATCAATACCATAAAGTATTCAGAGCTGGACAGAAAAGCACATTTGATCAAGTTGTGAAACTGAGTCATACCTTTTGGTACCATTTTTCTCAAATGTTTAAGGACTACAATTATAAGAGGCCACCTAGATTTATTTGAGTTTTTAGCAATAAAAGTGTCAGAAAATATCTTTTTTGCCAATTCTTTTGCAATGTTTTTCTAGACGAACTTAGCTTTCAATATTTGGTCATTAGCATTATTATATGTAATAAATGCTTAAAACAGTATGTTATTGTAAAAATAAAAAAATTACTTTAAAAAACAAAAACAAACATTTTTTATCAAATTTATTATGAAAACAACTGTAATTGTTCAGAACAAAACTTTGAGATTGCAGAAATGAACTTCAAATGTTTTACATATGCTCAAACTTTTTTTTTTTTTTTCCCAGAGTGCATCTCTTTCTGCCCTGGCTAGCTCTCTACATATACATTTACATATATTTAAATAATTGTACATTTATATAATATTTACAGTTAAAATACAACTATCAATGAACTATACACAATTGAAAAATACAGATAAAGATGTGGAAAAAAAGATGAAAAAAAAAAAACCCTCAGATAAACTCAATAAAAACACAGCAAAACACACTTGAAGAACACTCCAAAACAGTACTATCACTATTATGTACAATTATTACAAGAATTCACCACCAACACACTGCCAAAACTTCGCTAAAAGTAATACCAATTTTCCATCTCACTCAGCGACTGCTCTGTGCCCTGCTCATTTCTACCCCTCCCCCTCAGCCAATGCAGGCCTGTACCCTAAGCGATAGAAAACTCTGAATCTCAGCTTTCAGATGTCATTTGAATTTCTCAATAGTGCAGACGGTTCAGGAGTTATTCTACAGTGAATGTTGTAAAATGCAAAATGTGTTGCCTGAGACTAGCTATCTTAAAAGGGTTAAAGAATCCAACATCTGTTTCTCCCTCTCAGATATGAGAAGATGTGCAGTGGTATGTACCTGGGGGAGATCGTCAGGCAGATACTGATCGACTTGACCAAGCGTGGCTTCCTTTTCCGGGGGCAAATCTCAGAGACGCTGAAGACCAGGGGCATCTTCGAGACAAAGTTCCTGTCGCAGATAGAGAGGTCAGTAAGTCAAACTAAAGACAGTAAAGACAATCTATTTGGTGGTGGTATTCTCTGATGTTAGATAAGCAGATGATAGAGGCCAGTCAATTGCTTTATATCAGTACTTAACATTACATAAGTGCGTACATGACAACAGGGATAGATACGGGCATATCACAGGGAACAAGATAAACAAAAAAGGCAATAAAAGAGCATGGCATGTAGACATACACATTACAGGGATCTAATGTCACATGTAAACCAGGTTTCAGTTACAGTTTGGTAGATGGTTTAGAAAAGGTGTTCATAGTGATCCTTCCTCAACACCGGACACAGATAAGACTTTTTACACACCAGTTAGCTCTCATTGACTGTGTTGACATGCACACTGGTATGATGGCCAAGAGGCTTATATAAATCCTGGTTTTGGTCATACAGTTGCGGAAAAAATTATTAGACCATCAAAAGTCATCAAAAACAATGGTTATGCAATCAAGCACTAACTCCTGCGTGTATCATGTGACTAAAACAGACAGAAAAGAAAACATGGAATGCCTAAATGCACTGTTTTTGTCAGTACAATGCCATAGATATTGATGCAAGAACTGAAGTGATTCTGGTTATTATCAAGAAAACATGGAAAATGGATAGATATCAGCTCTGAAATTAAACTCTTATGAACTATTTTTGTTATCATTATATTTGCCCAACCAAATGTACCTTTAGTTGTACCGGGCATTCAAATGACCAAGAAATTGAAGAAAACAAGGTGTGGTCTAATAATTTTTTCCACGACTGTATTTGTTAAAATGCATTTACATGACATACATAGAAATCTGGATTCTCATATCCCTGTTTACATCATAAATACTAGTATGCCTGTTAGTCATTGCTGCTGCTATTTGCACGGGCACCTGTGATGTTTACAAAACAACACGGTCATTTAATCTGACATTTCAGTAGCTGCTGCCTAACTCACTGTGACTGTAGAAAAACATGGCTGCTTTGGTTTATAGCAGACAAAGCACTAATCCACAACTGCTAGCAACAAGATAAGCTGCACACATGAAACTCAGAATTAGGTGTTTTACATGCACAACTCCTTCTCCCAGTATCAACATTTCCTGAAAATTTAATCCAAATCCTGCCATAACTTTTTGAGATATCTTGCTAACATACAGACAAACAAACAAAAAATCTGTCAACTGCTGTCTTCTTGCTAATAGGAGATGGTTGTTGACATGTTTTTTTTTTTTCTGGACACTTCGATCTGCAGAAAACTCAAAAGGAACAAACCAGGATTCATTTAACTTCCTTTATCAAAAACACAGTAAAGTTCCTTTGAGACTTCCACATACTAAATATAAGAGGGCCAAAACACCCGGTGGAAATTTCTTGATCAAGATGCGTTGCAGCATGGGTACCGTAATCGAAATCATACTAAATAATAGAAAAGCACTCGGCCAAGGCAGGTCAGTGCCCCCCCCCCCAATTACTACTTTGGGGATCAGATGGGATCCTCCAAAACACACAGCATCTTTGATACTGATGTGCAAGTAACGCAGCCAATAAATCGACTGCTGCTATCTTCATGCTAATAGGAGATGGTTGTTGAAATGTTTTCTGGGGTTTTTTTTCTGGACAATTCGACCTACAGAAGACTCAAAAGGAACAAACCAGGATTCATTTAACTTCCTTTATCAAAAACACAGTAAAGTTCCTTTGAGACTTGAGACTTCCTACAAACACACTGTGGAAATTTCTTGATTCAAGATGCGTTGCAGTGTGGGTACTATAATCTAACGGTTGGGATAGTGAACATCCACACCTCGACTCTTAGTAACCGTTAGAGCAGAGGTGTCACTCATTTTAGTTCAGGCTACACACACAGACCAATTCAGTCTCAAGTGGGTCAGACCAGTAAAATAATAACATAATAATCTACAAATAATGTCAACTCGAAACTGTTTTCTATGTTTGAGAGTGAAAAAAGTAAAATTACATTACGAAATTCTTATATATACATCTACAAACTATCCTTTTAAAAAAAATCTGAATAACCTGAACAACCTGAAATTTCTTAAGAAAAATAAGTGCAATTTTAACAATATTATGCCTCAGTTTATCATTTACACATGTACACTGCAACTTATAGATCACAGTGGATCTACAAATACACAAAACATTTAGTAACAGGCAGAATATTGTTAAAATTGCACTTGTTTTTTCAGGTTGAAAAAATAAGACATTTCAGGTTGTTCATATTTTTGTGAAAGAATAGTTTGTAAATGTAAATATTTTTAAGCAATTTTACTTTTTTTTTTTTACACTAAAATTAAGACAAAAATTTGAAGTTGTCATTATTTATAGGTCATTATGTTTATATTTCACTGGTCTGATCCACTTTACACTATATTGGTCTGAATGCGATGTTAACATCCTTTACTGGTAATGTCTTCAGTGTGATTTTCACTTTTCCCAAATTTATCCCACGGGCCGGATTGGACCCTTTGGAGGGCTGGTTTTGGCCCACGGGTCGTATGTTTGACACCCCTGCTTTAGTGGATTAATCTTTTGTCTTTGTAATGTTTATGTACCAAGATGAATCATACAGACTCTGGTTGACAGATGCAGCTTTTTAATCAAACACGCTGTCATTTATTGTACTTAATTCAAAGGGCCATGTATCTGACTACTAGTGTGATTGAACAGTCCATGTGCAGTATGTAGAAACTGAAGATCCGATATGTATTGAAAATTGCATTTAAACCATCGCCCGGTCAACATGTAATGAACTGAATCATGAGGTTAGTGAAGACATCTCCAGTGCCAAATGCTCGATATGTACAACCCAGCATTTTTCTTGTACTCGACATACAGGTACACGGGCTTTATTGGCTTGTTTGCACAAGAATTAATTTCCCTTTTGACTGAGCTGCATCAGTCCCCAGGTCCCTCCCTCATACTCATAACCCATACCCATTACATTCTGTCCGTGTTGAATGTCTTGAGGGATTGTAATCTTAAAGAAAAGTGGGCTATGAAATTTTTATTGTTGTAAACCTGTAACGAATGTAGTCAATAACATGTTGCTATTGGCTGAGTTTGAGGAAGATTTACGGTGTTGTTTAGGTGCCAAATTTGTTGATGAGACATACCATATTGAAAGAGATGTTTTAATCTTCTTGAACATTTAAATTGTCTGCAAGTGCAATTCACAGTCAAAAGTTCAACAAGCTAGAATCAACTGTAAATGCTGAAATCTACTGTAAATTGTACACCCACACCCACCACTACATACTACATTTTAAAGGTTTCTTTGTTATGCAGAGCCTTTTATTTTTAGGTACATAAATAGTATATAAGTAAGGCATATGGATTAGTAAATAAGTATAAAGACTGTACATGGTTGTTGTTAACTCTAAATACTACTACTAATAATGATTGTTTGCTTATCTATGTCGAATTTGCATTACAACCAAACCAACCAAGAAGTTTAAGAGGTTGTATAAAAATATAGAAGCTTTATAAAAGCATGTAATGAAATAATTTTACTTATGGATTTTGGATTTGTTTTATTTGCACGACTATCGTGTAAACTGTTTACTGTAATAGCTATAATGGCAACGTATCTGATGTAAGCAGATTGTTCAAGAAAAGGGCAGGTATTATACATTTTCTTAATCCTGCTTCCTTTCCAATCATTTAGTCTGGATGAATAAATAAAATGAAATGAAATTATATAAAATAAAGTCCAACATTGAAAACGGCAGGGATCGAAGTTTGATTTAGAATCTCCCGCCTCTTACCCGATAATGATGACAGCATAACAAGTAAGATATAACAATAAAAATAAGATTCAGCTTCCTAGGTTTGTGATTAGGGTGTGAATACTCTCCACCCAGATATACACCGCAGAAATAATCTATGTGCTACTCTGCATTAACAAGCTCTGTGCTTAATGTATCTACTATTCACGTGGCTAAAAGGAGCACATGAGCAACATGGGATATACTGTGCGAATTGTAATGGAAAGGAAAAGGAAATTAAGCAATGCACAATTTTCATACATCCCACTATTACACTGCAAATCCAACTTTTATTGATTACTTCCTTGTTACCCACCTGGCACAGGGAACACATTAACCTATACATACCCAAACATCCACTGACGACCAACATCACTTACTTATATAAAAAGTTAAATAGCTGTTGATAAACGAACCCTACTGTAGTGAACGTGGAAACACCATCATCTTTTACAACGTTGATTCACCAGTAAAACCCATGGAGTTTAATAAATGACAGTGGATGGAGACACTTCTTCTAAGTTCAGTTAATAATATATTTTATTGAAAAAGTCACTTTTTCTTCATTCGTTTCTGACAGAATAACCCTC
This sequence comes from Sphaeramia orbicularis, assembly GCF_902148855.1. Classification (NCBI taxonomy): domain Eukaryota; kingdom Metazoa; phylum Chordata; class Actinopteri; order Kurtiformes; family Apogonidae; genus Sphaeramia; species Sphaeramia orbicularis. The sequence goes on from NC_043957.1 coordinate 25,291,437, forward strand.
AACTTTAAGTTGAACTTGTATGAACATCTGCATGATCAGCAAGTTAAATATTGAAAAAAAAAAATCGAATTTTCACTGGAAAAACAAAAAATACACAGGACAATATTACAATAAATGGTGAAAAAAAATCACTTAGGAAAGGTTACATAAAGAGAAAAATTTATTTGGGAACTGCCATCAAAGTAGCAGTGGGTCCTTATGGGTTAATTAAACATCAGTTATCGAGCAAACACATTCTCACAATACTGAGAACTAATCAAATACTGAATAAAGTATCATGTTTTTAGGTTGTTTGTTTATACTATTGCTTATTCTGTTTTCATATTGTTTTTGTTTATACTGTAAGTGTTATTTCTTCCTTGAAAAGCCAACCAGGGACAGGAGTTGCAATTATAGCTAAATGCTAATATATTGTCTTTGTGCAGAACATCAGATGTGCTACACGTCCACTATGTATCACTGCATTGTCGGACGGACGGACGGACGGACAGACAGACAGACAGACAGACAGATAGATAACTCAAGCAGAAACTTGAGGTATAAAATAACACTATGACTGACATAACTTCTTGGTTTTAAAACACAAACCCGATCATTACCGGACACTGCCTCCTTAAAAAATAAAAGGACTCTGATAACAAGGAAAGTCTTTGCACTATTTGCCAGTAGGATATTCATTAAGTGCACACAGTTACAAACAATAAAGTATAACCTAAAATAGCAGCACATTGTACTGTGCATAGGATGCTTCTGTTTATACTTGAGGTTTTTGCATATTTAAACCCTTTTTTTTTTTTTTTTTTTTACAAAACACAGATGCTTCACATTGTTAAAATCATTTTTCACAGCATTCAGGTTGTTTACAAGTTCAGGTTGTTTCTCTAACTCAAAAGCAATCACTTGTATCAACTAATTAAAAATGATATGAAAATCCAACTTCCAGATAACCATTAGGCAGTGTAAAGTAGAGTTGTCCGTTCAATTTAAGAGAAAACCATGTCTGTTTTCACATATTCATTATTTTCGTGACACAGATCAGGCCATAAATCACTGAGTACTCAAACCCAACCATCACTATTAGATAAGAATCCAAATGTATGTGTTAAGCAGACTTGGTAGTCACTGTGTAGGATTACTTATCACAGCAAACCAAGTCACTGCAGGTTGAATTTACATACTATGGTGAAATAAATGGAAATTGGCGGCTTCCTACAGGGAAGATAAACCCTCTGATGTCTGTTATTTTATAATTGTCTGTGATTAGAGGAAACCTCAAGAATAAAGAATAGTGTATAAGAATAGCCAGTTGCTTGTACAGTACTGAAAGGTCTTTTGCTTTTGATTTTGTTAATACAGAAACAATATCCTTTCCTTCAAATCCATGTTTCTCCTACACACTACAAAAACTTGAACCTGTATTTAGTCCTGTTGCTTAATTCAAATTCAGACTGATGGAGCCTGGAAGTGAACAAGGACAAGATATTTTAAGTCCAATGCACACACAGATTTGTTTGACTATTGATGTAAACTGGGGTTTTTTTTAAGGGTTTACCAGTAGTCCAAAAGTCCTTGGTTTTAGGTGTATAAATAGTCTGTAGGTAAAGCATATCGTTAGCCTTGTAGCATAATTGCGCAAGTCTTTTTTTTTTTTCAGGTCATAGTCAATGATGAAAAATGAAACAGCAGTGTTAGGAGAGTAAAATTATGCAGACATCCACAATTTGGCCAACAAATATGACTTTTAACCCTTTATAGTTCACTCACAGAAATAATCTGAAATTCAAAATTTCAACCTTAGTGTGTTATTGAAGGACTCTAACAAGACTATTACTTTTGTGACATTTTTTGAATTTTTTTTAGTGTTATGTAGAAAATTAAAAAAAAAAAAAAAAAAAAAAAAAAAAACTAGAAAGCACTCGGAGAGCGCAGACCTCCGCTAAGGCAGATCAGTGCCCCCGATCACCACCAAAATGTATAATTTGTTCCTTGTGCCAGTATCAACATTTCCTGAAATTTTCATCCAAATCCGTCCATAACTTTTTGAGTTATCTTGCACATGGACGGACAGACAGACAGACAGACAGACAGATAAACTAACGCCGGCAAAAACATAACCTTCTTGGTGGAGGTAAAAATTTAAAATCCAAGACGTAAATATAACTTGAAAAGCACTGAGAGCGCAGACCTCTGCCAAGGCAGATCAGCCCCCCCCCCAATCACCACCAAAATGTAATCATTTGTTCCTTGTGCCAGTATCAACATTTCCTGAAAATTTCATCAAAATCTGTCGATATGTTCTTGAGTTATCTTGCTAACAGAAAAACAAATGCTTCCCTCTTTAACATGAATATCACCCCAAACCAATTAATTTAATATATCTCCAAATATACATATTATTCTAACCCCTGCATTTTTAATGGCGCTAAGTATATCATTTTACTTTTTTCACATTAAACCAAGGAGAAAGTTGTCATTATTTAGAGATTATTATGGTATTATTTCACTTGACATCACATTGAGGTGTATGTGGCCCCTGAACACCACTGATGTTTAATATTTTCAGTGTAATTTCTGCACTTTATAAATTCATTCCGTGGGTTGGAATGGACCATTTGGCGGGCCAGTCTTGGCCCGCTGGCCTTATGTTTGACACCCATAATCTAGTGGAATAACACAACTAAGAATGAGAGGAGGGGGAGTGCAATGTAACGACTTGGGTTTATATTGGGTTTAAGCCTACCTTAGCCTCTGGGAACAGCTGTGAGGTATCTGATGTTGGCTGACCTCTGACACGCTCCCCCTCCCGTCGACTCCACAGCGATCGTCTGGCGCTGCTGCAGGTCAGGGCCATCCTGCAGCAGCTGGGGCTCGACAGCACCTGTGATGACAGTATTATCGTCAAGGAGGTGTGCGGCACGGTGTCCCGCCGCGCGGCTCAGATCTGCGGAGCCGGGATGGCTGCTGTGGTGGACAAGATCCGTGAGAACAGAAAGCTGGACCACCTGGACATCACAGTGGGCGTGGACGGCACACTCTACAAGCTGCACCCACAGTAAGACACAGAATCAGAATAAAACAGGGGGCGTGTTCGAGGTGAAATGGACACAACAGTAAATATTGAATTTCATCAGGCTTCAATGGTCCTTTTGTATTTTTTGAAGACTAGATAATACTAAAGAGCCTCTGAAAACTAAGACTGCATCTAAAAAAAAAAAAAAAAAGAGTAAAAGTGCAAAAATAATGACTACATTCAGCTGTCTACGGTGTATTTATACAGCTGGAATCCTTTGACAGTAAATGCACAAAAGATAAAGAAAAGATGAAAAATTTGCTGTGAAAGTCTGTTTTTAAAGGTCTTTGAGTGGCTTAGTTGCAGCAAATACTTACATTCTGTTACCAACTATGACATTTTCTTCCAATTTTTGTCAACCCCCACCCCCAACACCTGCCCTCTGTGTAATTTCTCATGTTTCACTGTGCAAAATTCACACTATTTTTTAATCCTTTCTAGACTGAAGAAAAGCCCTACACTTTTAATAGGTATAATGGTCTGGTAATCTTATTTAGTCTCTTTGTTGTTTAACTTTCTTGCCTTTTTGGTAGCAATATTACATATTACCTCATAGGTGACAGTTTGACGCATCACTGACTTCCTGTCAGCTTTCATTTGTCATAACTTTAACTTTACTTTCAGTTATAAAATAAGGCCTTTTTCAGGGAACAAGTAACTAGTGAACAATTTGCAGCTTTTCTGCAGCAATGAAAGTAAACTCATTCTTCAAAGTTTAAGCAAATAATTCCTACAGATGATCACTACTGTACTTACAAATGCTTGGTGTTATATTGTGGTCCTAAACCCCAAAGACACATTATTTGGACAATATTATACTACATGAACTGGTATTTTGCTATTATGATGGTGTGCAAATCACATATAACAAAGACAAAAGGAAGTGAATGACATTTACGTGACAGGAAAATGAAGGTCATACACAACACGTATGACGTTAAGTCAGGCCTTAAAGGAGTGATATTTTGCTTTTTTTTTTTTTTTTTTTTTTTTTAAAAAAGGGAATTATGCATTTTCAAACATTTCCCTGTGGTCTACATAAACTGCAAATGCTATGTTTGGGTCTGAATTCTTCATTAATTAAACTCCACAGGTCCATCCTCAACCCTATTACCCTATGACTAATGACACAAGAAAGGTCGTTTTGAGCACTGGCCCTTTAAATGCACATGAGCCACTTCACGCCCCACCCCCTCCAGGTTGTTGACCGTGCTTTCTGTCCCATTCAGCCACTTGTGTTTGTTGATACAACTAACAACTGAACATTTTAGGTAATCGGCTCGAAGTTTGGACATATTTTCAGTACGGACTACAACCGCTGCTGCTGATAAACAATTACGGCATACTCGGAGAAATGTTCGTCGGAGGTCTGGACCTTATATGTGCAAATGTCGTGACGTAACTAGTAACAGGAATTAAAACGGGCTGTAGAAATCTACTTGATTTTTGCCGGAATGAATCTAAAGATAGCTTTGCAGCACCTGGAGGGTTCAAATTCAAACTTTTTGAACTGTTAGGGTCCAAATACACAAATAAATGAACCAAGACTAATAAAAGTGGGTTTAGCAAAATATGACCCCTTTAAGTGCAGCCTGGAATCCAATGCTGCCTTCACGTGCCATCGGGAAGATGATCCTTTCCACTTGTGAATTCGAAATTACAAGAACATTGTGTTCAAGTGCTTTTGTTGTAGCAAAATGAAAAATGGCTGACACACAATTTACTGTGGCCTGCTACTTAGGTAAAGCAGTTTTAGACGAGTTAATTCATCAGCTACAGCATTTTTGCAAATTGTGTATACTATAAATGTGCTCAATCATCAACTAACTGCAGCAGAATGTTAATAAAAGCATCGTTTCTCATTCGCGATTAATCCCTCGTTGCTCTCCGTCATGTTGAAAAGTTCAAGGTTCTTTTCATCTCGGCAGCTCATGGACCAAATTTTTTTCCCAGTTCTCCAGTGGAAAATATGATGTGAGGGGGTGTTCATGTGCAATTTTTGAGTCCATAACTAGTATTTACCATAATTCCCATAGCACATGAAGGCAGCATAAGTTTACAGACTCAGGAACATGAATTGATGTGTTTTGTACTGGTGCAAATACAAAGCATGATGTATGCTTGATGTAAAAGATATTAAATCTCACAGTCATTTCTGGTTAAATAAAGGTAAAATTAATGAAATTTCAGTGAGATCCAATTTCCCTCTGACCACACTTTCCCTTTCCCTTCCACCACAGCTTCTCGAGGATCTTCCATCAGACAGTGAAGGAACTCGCCCCAAAATGTGACGTTAACTTCCTCCTTTCTGAGGACGGTAGCGGTAAGGGGGCTGCGCTCATTACCGCCGTGGGCTGCCGCCAGAGGGAACTGGATGCACAGCAGCACTGAGGAGCCCCGCCCCCTTTGTTGTCCAGAATCACCTGCTGCTCCACTGTTACCTTCACCCCCTCCCGTACACCCCGATTCCATCGCCTCCCTTGGCAGCCGTGACTCCACCTTGGCCCCACCTGTCCGCCCCTACAGCCAGAGAGACATGCTGCATGCAGAGAATTTAAATGAAAAACTTTATTTATACTGCACCAGAGGGTTTATTATTTCCATGTTTGTACATTTTCCTCAATAGCTTGTCAATAATCTGATAAATCTTAACTCCTTAGGTGTGCAATATTTGTGTATTGCTGATTTTATTTTTATATGGAGGCAAATATATAACTGTATTTATATAGCAGAGGCCACTTTGAATCCCAAAGGTCATTAGGATTTTGCACCATAAACACAAGAAAATGTCTGCACTTTTTATATGAGAGTTACAACTGCAGCATTTCAATGTAACTTCTAAATGAAGGATGTCCTTCTCGCTGAATGATAAAACTTGTTTTTACAGGCTCCACTGGTTCAGAAAACCAGTTCTAAAAGGGCTCGCTGCAGAGGGTTGAATGCAAGAGTCACGGCTGTTAAAATCATCCTCATTTTATGTGCAACACACAATGTGCTAGGCTACTAACTCCTTTTTGTGTAACTGTCAATGTAACTCACATGATAAAATATTCCAGCTGCACCGTACCATTTATTCTTCCAGAGTTGAGAAGGTAGAAAAGGCCTCGGCCAACGGAAGTGTTATCCTGTTGCTATTTGTGAAATTCTATACTTTTGGTGTTGTGATGAATTCCACTTCTACTCACTGTATGTGCAAAGAATAAATGTTTATTGGGCCCCATGAGGAGTGGATACTATGAGAGCTTTGTGTATTTGTGGCTGAGTGTCAGTGTGTCCTACTGTAACGACTTGTAGCTTTTAATGTCCAAAGCTTTGTGAAGACTGCATGCCTTACATTAAGACAAAGGACAGTACTGGATCATACACTTTTTTTCTTGTTTTTTTTTTTTTTTTTTTTTTTTTTTTTTACATCAATATAGAGTTGTGATCGACACAGTGAAAAAGTGAATTCATTAAATTATATTTTGTTGTGGACTAAAATCTGATGTCTCTTTCTTAAAACAATCAACCATCTGCTGAAGCATCCATAATACCAGACATAAAACTTGATCACCTGAAACAGATAAAATACAAACAATGTGAGGTATTAATCTGATACAAATGGAAGCCTAGTGAAGCAACTCAGCATCAATATCCTTATAAGATATGAACTTTGACAGCAGGCAATTGTTTGCAATTCAAGGTGGAAGCTTTGTATTGTTATTAAACATTTCATAGCCAGGTTTCAAGGGTTTTGTTTAAATCTAAATGCATGCCCTTTTAAGTAAAAGTCACTTTTTGAAGGATTATTTGTATGTCTTTTCATCTATATATCATCAAGACTATGCCAAATAAATACATTCACAGCATGCAACAGAGCTGCAATAAAACACAACCTTATCTGGTAATGAACTCTGATAAACTTCAGCATTCTTGTTTTGATAACTAAATGTCTTTACTTGCAGTGATTCTGGTAAACTATGGGGACAAAAGTATTGGGACACATTGAATTCAGGTGTTTCTTTTCTAACGGGTCTGGTATACAAAACAATAATGACAAATGTTGTTAGGCAGTTTGAAATTATGATAAATATCACTGCGTTGGTTAGTTTTGTTTGCATTGTTATCTTTGCTTCCAAAATGCCTCAGAGATGGATTTCACTTAATTTCTCTCAACATTGATTTTTTTTTTTTTATCCATGACTATGACTTTAAATGTTCTACCTCTAAATTTCTAAAATATTGTTCATGTTCTGACTATAAATACTAATTTTCTACCACAACTAACCATCTACTTTCTTCACGTCACTTCAGAAGAAAAATCTATTAAATTTTAAGGAAATATTGATGTTAATAAACTATATGAACAAAAGTATTTGGACACATCATAGTAACAGCTCGTAAGATGTCTTGTTCATGAAAACAGTCACGGATAAAAAAAAATAATTAAAAATCAATGTTGAGAGACATTACGTAAAAACCATCTCTGAGGCATTTTGGAAACAAAGATAATTTAAATATAATATAATTTATAAATATAATTTAAACAAAACTAACCAGTGTTTTCACAATTTCACAACCAACATTTACCACCATATAAAACTATATGATGACATTGTCATTATTGTTTTGTACCCCAGACCCCTGTTAGAAAAGAAACACTTGAATTCATCCATCAATCCATCCATCCACCTACTAAAAAGTTTTATCTTCACTAGGGGCACGGGGGTGCTGGAGCCTATCCCAGCTACTTATGGGCGAAGGCGGGGTTCACCCTGTACGAGTTACCAGTTCATCGCAGGGCTGACATATAGAGATGAACAACCTGTCACTCTCACATTCACATCTATGGACAATTTAGATTAACCAATTAATCTACTAAAACATGTCTTGGGATGTGGGAGGATGCCAGAGTACCCGGAGAGAACCCATGCAAACACAGGGAGAACATGCAAACGCCACACAGAAAGGTCTTGGTGTTGGAATCGAACCCTGAACCTTCTTCCTGTGAGGCAACAGTGCTATCCACCACACCCCCCCACCTGAATTCACCACGTCCCAATACTCTTGTTCATATAGTTTTTCTTCTGGTACCTTCTATTTAACTTGTTTAACTAAAAAGTAAAACTAGGAGCCTTTTAACTCCTAACCTTAAAGCGATTATGTGACCTCCTTATAATGTGTTTATAATGCCACCAACATGTTATCATGACTCACATAAATATACACGCCCCTTTTAATTGGTGTGTTATCTGTATGAATTATAAGCTTTCCGCGTGTATGTTACAGCTGCGTCAAATACAACGCACTGACGGTTAGGGTTAGGGGTTCAGATTATGTGAACCGGAGATCTTGGCGTAAAGGGACACGCAATCAAATGGTGTTCAATAACATGCAAAGGGTCGAAAATGCGTACATGTAGCACACCAAATGCCATAAGAACTGGCGTGATATACAACGCAATTTGATGAGATCAGTCTCATGTCACAGGTTTTCAATGACATGCACATAAACAAAATGTTCTATTTACCAAATGTATACCCTTTTGAAGTGCTTGAATTACCCATGTAAGACAATTAGGAGATGAAGTGGAAATGGTAAAAATAGTCAGGAAAGTTCACTTATGCACACATGTACTTCTCATTATTTATGGATGACAACTGAGAACTGGGTCACAGTGGTTTGTCATTTTTAAAACTGGGTCCCCAGAAACATTTGTGAACCACAACCATAGCTGATAATATCTTTACACGTGTTTTGATTTAATGGTGTTAACATAAATAATAAAACTGACCTGGTGTCTGTTATTTTCTATCACTCACTAGTAACACTGTCAAGTAACCTAACAAAAATATTTCTATCTGCTCAAATTTTCAAATCTAAATCAAAGACAACATTAAACAAAACTGCCTAAAATAACTTGAACTTTATCTTTTTCTGTGACAAATTCTACACTGTCCTTCTGTACACTAAATAGTGTACACGAAAATATTTGGGGAATTAGCTACTCACTATACACTGATTCTACATTCCACCATTAATTGGATTTTTTGATTAGTAAATGTAAATCAGTATTCTCTGTTAATATACAATAGTACATGTACATAACTGTAAAATAACTACTTTTGACACATTTTGTCTGCTGCAATTATAGCTGTGTCACTTCATCTGCAAAAATGTTTGAAAACTTGCTATTCTAGTATGTAAAGGCTGTGGCATTGAAAAGAAAACAGGCTTAACAAATGCTCTTTTTTAAGTAATACAGTTTGTGTGTGTGTTCATGTAAGAGAATTAGTTGCAGAGCTCACAAGTTGATCATGGCGACCTGACTAATAAAAAAATGAATAACTGAATAACTCCTGTGTGATTTTACAAAATACTCATTAACAAAATAATTATTTCTAATGGTCATATTTTTCATTACCTCATTTAGTCTCCCAACAGTCATAAAGCCTAGTTACTACAAACATTAGTGAAGTCACTTGCCGTGTTACATCATTTACTAAATTAAAATAGAGATTTAGAGAAAAGAAACAGAATAGTAGCTTATATTTTTTGTTTTTAATCAGCATGCTATTTTGTGTGGCTATTCTCAAATATGGTGTTTAGCTAGTTAACTTTATAGCGTCACTAATAAAACAAACTCAACAGTATACTAACACTATAAAAGAAAATTTAATTGGTAATGATTCTGTGAGTTAAACTGAATGGACATGTAAACAGGTTTACTTTTTTGGCTGGCTAGTGGTTCTGAAACAGCAGATGTGAAGTTGTCATCAGCTTGATATTTCTTTCCAGGCGAAGAATTCTTCATGTTTGGAAAACGGTGGAAGTCAGATGGTGAATGAATTAACGATTCAACCCATCCAATGCCACAGTAATGCACAGCCGCCATGGCAACTGCAGATTTGTGAGATGGAGCATTGTCCTGATGAACAACACCAATGTCTCAAGTCATTCACCACGGTTTCTGTATATTTAAACCAGTCAAATACTTGAAGGGCTCTTCAGCTCCGTTATGAATGAAACTCAAGGCCTACGCAATTTCATGTCCTGTTGTGTGGCAGCTAGATTGTCGCGGTCGTTTCCTGGTGACTTTTTTCATCACCTTTATGTTTTTCTGACATGCCATGTGGCTTTATGCCTTGTTACCCCCCATAACTGAGGATTGTACAAGGTGCAGAGGGGTTGAAATGATAAGTTTTCTAAATTTCGACCAAGCACTTCATGCGATCAATTTTTTGAGACCTAAAATTGTGAGTATTGGATTTTAGAAGTTTAGGGTCCACAGAAGCTCTTAAACAACCTTACTTGAAAAACAGACAATAAAATTGGTTAAAACAAGGTCTAAATTATATGCATGTTAACTTTCATGATACCGGCGTTAACCCTTCATACTTAACCTATTAATTTGTTCACCAACCCTCCTACTGTAAGTGCATCATTTGACAAGCTATAAATCTTTGGTGATTTTATAACACTTGGTTGTATCTTTGTCTTTATTATATTAACATTGTAGTACACAGTCCAACTTAATGTCATTCCATTCTTTTATGCTGCTGCCATCTTCACCTAAAGAAACATTTACATATGAATCAGATACATACTGTAGATTTCCAATGGCCTTTGTGTTGTCCTGTTGTATTTTCCATTCCTTTGTTATAGTATATTTCCTCGAAAGTGAGTGGGTGTACGCAGGCTGTTTGCATGCAATTGTGTGTGTGTGTGTGTGTGTGTGTGTGTGTGCGCGTGCATGTATGTCTGTCGGCTCTGCCTTGAGTTAAATGGGTCTGTGTACAGGTAATTGTCCTACTTTCTGAATGGTGTGAGCCTCTGTGGGTTCATATGGAAATTCAGCAACATTATTAACAGATGTGGATGGCTTAAGTGACGTTAAGCAGAAGGAACTCCACATCCTAATCTCTGTCCATCTCTGTATGTGTGTCACGCTGTGTGTGTCTGTTTGTGTGCATGTGTGTTTGTTTCCAGCTCTCACCAGGTTGGGTGCGTTGTACTGAGGGCTTCCTGCTGCATCCATCTGCCTCCAACTAACAAGCGGAGAACTGTCACTGCAGGTATGTAACCGACACAAAAAAACAAGAAATGTCACCGTAACTGGAGACGGACAAAGTGTAACGTTGACGTGTTCTGCACATAAAAGGGTGGCAGCCTGTTAGCTGACAGGCTAACTTTCTAGTTGGCAAATTGCGCTAGCTAGCTAGTCATTTAGCTAGGTTAGCATTGCATCGGAGCGTGGGGGCGAGATCCGATAGCTGCTTTAATGCAAAGGTAGGCACGTTGCCAGCTGCCATTGCATATTTAACAAGTAACCGTGGTTTTTCAGTCGATGTTGACGAATGGTTTGCATGTATAAATTTGGGTGTTTCATGCAGATTTTCGTGCGGGAGTTAAGTGGCTAATGTCAACAGCTAACGCTAGCTAACGTTAGCTGCCCTCGTTAACCTGTTTGCTCCTCGTTGGTCGGTCTGTAAATAATTTATTTGTACTAACAATCATATTTTCGTCAAATGGGTGATTTATTTTTCCACGGTGTTTTACCTTACTCTTCATGCGTCTGTTTCATGAAACCAGCAGGGTGTTTCGTGTCGTTACTGACCACCTACTGTGCAGAAAAGCCAAATAAACTGACCCAAGGAACAAGGAGTCTCGCGCACGGCACGTGCTGTCATATGTCCACAGGTGTCCCAGGTGGTGCACGTGAATGTGTCACCTTTGATGACGCCTGTACTGTGGTGGAATGGAACTAAATGTGTGTACTCAAGTACTGTACTGGAGTACAAGTGTGAGGTACTTGTACTTTCTGCAGCTTTTAACTCACATACTCCACTACGTCTCTGAGGAAAACGCTTTAGTTTTTACTTCCCTGCCTTTGTCTGACAGCTTTTCCTTTTAGTTTTCATCCCATTCCTGTGCTGTGCCAGCCATGTATCTTCAGATGTGTTTTTTATGTTTGTGATAAACTGCTAGATTAAGTGTTGCCATCATGAATTGCATTTACTGGAAATTCAGTATGAGAAAGCTGGGAACATGCCTGTTTTTCTGAGCTCAAATGGATTTTCATGAGATACTTGGATCATAAGGTGAAGATCTGTGATGCCCTCCTGTTGGCCTAAATGTAACCCCAAAACCATCACATATTATCGTAAAAACACTGTCAAGGACCATTTTACAGCATAGTGCATCTGTGTTTTTCTACTAAAGTAAGGTTTTGAATTCAGCACCTTTACTTGTAGTGGAGTATTTTATCCTTAGATTTCTGATGGGCTTTGGTGCTGTGGTTTGATGTCATTTGACAAAAAACTGTATTTTCACATACTACTTAAGTATTATAATTTTGATAGATAGATAGATAGATAGATAGATAGATAGATAGATAGATAGGCCTTTGTAATGCACAAATGTTGTACATTTTCACATAACACATAGTATTCTCATTAACCCTTTCATACATGAATTATGAGAACCTTAATTAAGTTTGTTTGTTTTGTTTTTTTTTCTCCTGAGTGTTTTATTCCTCTTAAAGCATGAAAAAAAATGCAATTGATTTTTTTATGAACCTATTTTTCACAGAGTTACAAAAATGTCCTCTCAGCTGGACACCATGCATTTGATTTTAGAAGCAAAGAAACATGCATTTACTGATATACTGAGAAAACTCTGAAATGAAAAACATTTTTAATGCTGCTAATTTGATGTTTTCTCACATTTTAACATACCTGCAAGAAAATAATATGCAAAAAAAAACATTATTTAAAAAAAAAAACAAACAAGTAAAACAAAACTTAATTACAGTCTAATAGCAATTTTTTTACACTCAGACATGATCAGGTTTATCAAGAACAGCAAAGTTATAGTAATGGTATGAATGGCAGTGTATGAGATGATGCATAGGCGTTCACTGTGTTGGCTGATATGGAACTAAAACAACAAACTCCATGAATATACAAGAGAACAGCTGTAGAGTAACTGCCAACTGTAGTGACCACTATGCATGAAAGGGTTAATGTGGTGCAATGTGATTTTTTTTCTTCACATTATGTAAAGAATAATCGCAGAATAACACTGGTTAAAAGTAGTCAAAGGATCTAAATTACCAATTAGTGTGACTGTAAAATCACAGCAAAAAGTGACAGACAACTCTTTGCCCTTTTCATATTTCATCGATGCTCTGAGGAAACACTGTCCTTTTAAGTATTTCAGTGATAAGGAAAACCGCGGTGTGGTATCAGTAAATGTACTAAAGTAAAGAACCTGAAAACTTTTTCCACCACTGTGTCCGTACAACTTGGCTTGACCTTGTAACAAATCAGTGTAAAGTATCGACTGGGGCTGAAAATTCCAATTATTTTAATCATTAATTGAAGTGACATTTGTTTAAATATTCCATAACTGTCATACCAATAAACTGCCAGCAGAAAATGCTAAATGCATATGACATTTTAAAACACTTCTCTTCTGCTGTCAGACATTTTGAAACACCAACACTAAATGACCTTTTATTATAGGTGTTTTTTTTTATGTTTTGTTTTTTTGGGGTAAGGTGTGATAAGATGTGTAGTGCGTGATGCTGAGTGAATGCGTCTCTCAACAGAGTTTAGGCAATGCAGTCTCCATGTGCAGGATTTATGCCTTTGTCTCTGCTGTATTTTGTCTTTTGTTTATAACTCGTGTTGTCACGTGTGAGGCAGCTGGGAAATTCCATGTAAAAGAAGAAGATAATTAAATGTGATGAATTACAGCTTGTTTTTGAGATATGTCTCTGTTGAATTGGATGTAGAATCCTTACTGTATGGTGATATGTGCCATTACAGGATATAAAATGACATATACTGTGATAGATGTTGACCATATCCCCCTGCCCTCTGTGTATTGACGCAGTGATTTATTGTGACTGCTTAGTGTTTAATCCTTCTCATTCTAATCTCTTCAGGTTATAACAGTCTGGTGGACATCCTTCCCTCTCAGGACTTTTCACACACCTGAAGAGCAGCAGAGCAGCAGCAGTTTGAAAGCTTCCATCTGACTCATGACTGTTTGAGGGGACGCGGCCTCACCGTGGCCCATGCACTGTACCCGTTTCCCTCCCTGTCTTCCTTATCCCTCAAGCTGACGCAAAATCCCAGACACCTCCCTCCCCTCCCCCATCCCCATCCCCATTCCCACCCCATTCCCAGTGATTCGCCCCCTCCGGCAATGGCGTCCGGCACAGAGACGGTGCACTACATCCACCTCCACAACTCCAGCCAGTCTGTGCTGGAAGCCCTGCGCACTCAGCGACGTGAAGGCCTCTTCTGTGATGTGACCGTACGGATTCACGATGCCTCACTGCGTGCCCATGCCTGTGTGCTGGCAGCAGGAAGCCCCTTCTTTCAAGACAAGCTGCTGCTGGGTCACTCTGAGATCTCCGTGCCCCCACTGGTGCCCGCTGAGACCGTGAAGCAGCTGGTGGATTTCATGTACAGTGGCTCGCTGGTCGTCCTGCAGTCACAAGCCCTGTGCATCCTCACCGCCGCCAGCATCCTGCAAATCAAGACGGTCATTGACGAGTGCACCCAGATCATCTCTCAGAGGAAGGCGGCAGCTGGGGCGGCGAGTGCAGCAGCAGCAGCTGCAGCAGCAGGAGGAGCGATGCTTGGAGGTGTTCTGCCAAAACAAGAGGAGCGCGGCGGGGGAAAGGGCAGGGAGAGCAGCGGCAGTGGGAGCTGCTCTGGTGGTGCAAGCGGGGGCTACCCAAACTTCTCTAACTTCATGGCTGACTGCGGCACAAACAACATGGGTGGAGGCATGGGCGGAGCCAGTGTTAGCGTAAGTGACAGTGGCCCTGGTTCGATGGAACAGCCCAACACCGTGAGTCTGATGACGCTGGGAGACATGGGCCCCAGCTCCATGTGTGGGGGTGACGGGATGGGCTCAGGGGCCGGCGCAATCCTCATGAAGCAGAGCCCCAGCTGCACTCAGGATGTCAGGTACAGCAGTGGAATGCAATGCTTTCATAGATGCACATTCTCACACTGTAACATAAAGGATCATGGTATGTTATGTTAGAAGAAAGGCTAAATAGATTCAAAAAGAAGTAAAAAAAAAAAAAAAATCTAATCATTTTCATATATAAGAACCACATAATGTGTTGTGATGCTGTTGATGGGCTCAGTTGGCCTCTCCTCTGAAAAGAAACACCTACTAAAATAAAAAGTTTGCATTGTGTTTCTGTTACTGTTCTTATCTATTGTGGATCAGTACTAATTCAATGAGATGGGGTTTAAGAACATTTCGGATGTCTATGACCTGTCAACATCTACACCGAACAGTGGTTTTTATTTTCACTCTACTTTTTGCATGGTTTAGTTCCAGAAAATCATCACCAAAATTCAAGGATTAGTGAAAAAGAAAAAAAAAAAAAAAACTAAAAAAGAACCAAAAGATTGGTGGGTCAAGACTTTGTGTACATTTTCCCCTCAATAATCTTATGAGCTCTTTTCTTTTCTGTTTCTTGATTGATTGATTGACTGATTGATTGATGTATTTATTTTGAATATGAATGTCAAATGTTGAATGTTCTTTTCTTCTCTTATTTTGAGCTGATGGACATTGAATAATTCCATAGGCATTAATCTGTATCTCTATTTGGAAGCTTCAGGTGTAATCTAATAATATTAAATACATTAATATTTCAGTCTGAAGGAATTATACTTCAGTACTTACAGTACATTTGCTGCTAATAGTTATTTACTCTAATATTTATTTCACACACTTGAATACAAAAAAATGAAGGAAATAAAAAAGTAAGTATATGGTTGTGGTACAAACCGAATGGTTTATATAAAAAAAAACCACACACAAACAACATGGAGCTTTTAAAATATTAATATTTAAAAATTGCATATTTAGAATAAGAATATGTTGTGAATCAGGGGTAAGAACGGCTTCTATCAATTGTCACTATTGTTCCCAATGACAAGATTTGGAGTCAATAAATATTGCCAGCTTTTTTGACAAAAATGGCAAGGAAAGTGGTTGAAAACAATGGGACTAAGGCTGGAAAAAAAACTCCTCTTTTTAAATAGTTTCCAATCCACCACCATTCCCCAGAACCCAGAGAGTACCTAAGCCCTCTGAAAACCAAGGGAAAAGCTTGATAATGTTAAACAGCATGAACCGTCTACTAGATTTCTTGTTTCTCTGGCTTCACTTATTATAAATAAGCATGGTATAGTAATGTTGGAGCATATCACTGTCTGTATTTTTTTTTAAGTATGAGGCCTGAATTCTTCTTCCACCCCTGGTCAGGTACAAGCTCCGAGACCTGTTGGCACAGACCGCCAACGGAGCCAGCACCAGTAGCACAGGGAACCTCTCGGCAGGCTGCAGCTCCGGCGTGGGCAGCGTGGACAGTATCGGCAGGGACAGCCTCCGCGGCAACACAGCTGACCTCTCTGATGACCTGGTGGGGATGGACCGATACAGCGAGGAGGAAGATTTGGACGGCAGAGAGCGGGGAAGAGACGGAGACCGAGACAGGGGGGGCGGGACACAGCCGCAAGCAGAGGCAGCCGTTAAGACTCCAGGTAGGGGGATAAGGGGAAGGTTGCCATGGTTACAGCTTTCAGGCATGCAGAGCTGCAACGGTTTGCTTTTCTTTCTTTTCTGCTTTCCCTCTTCTCACACTGCATTGGCGTATATTGCTGAGATGTTTCTGCACTTTGCACAATTGAAGAGAAGCCCTCGTCTTAACTTCATCACCTTTTGCCTTGTTGTTCTATGGACTTCTGCATATATACTGTAGGTCATTAAACTTATTAGCACCTACTTGAAGAGGCTGAAGCAGGGTCATTACTGTGCTTTTGTTTTTTGTTTTTTTGTTTTTTTTTGTAGCATTTGCCAGTGATGTACTTATCAGCCTAATATCTTTTCATCTTTCTTCTTATGTTTTTTTTAATTGTAGGTGCTGGGAGGAGGGGAAGGAGTGGTGGTAAAAGATGAAGGGGTTCAGGACACAGATGGTACTGTCTACACCTTGGAGGACGGGAGGCGAGATGGAGAGCAGCAGGACACCCAGGAAACCATGGCCGGCTTTGGACAGGTGAGCTGTAGGAGACAACTAGAAAGAACAAATCAAAAGAGGAAAAGTTTCAGAAAAATCGAAACATTTTAGCAAATTAAAGCCTACTTTTTCAATTGTAATCATGTAATTCATCAACATTTCAAGTATAAAACAAATGCATTACGTTAAGACTTGATTTCAGAGTAATGTTTAGTTGGAAAATCTTACCTATCGCCTCAGAGGGAAACTTTGAGCATCACCTTATTCAGGTAAAATTATGCTCAGCGTTTCTGTCACAAGTCCTGAAGTATAAGTAGGAAAAAAACCTGGTGGAGCTGATTTCTGCCGCAGCCTGCTGTACCCTGCAGACTACACGAGGAACATCTGCCACACAGTCAAAGGGATTCAGCTTTGCCTGTCAGTTTTCTCAAAAGTGCTGCATCGAAAGTCCTGATTGGAAATACAGTAATGCCTTAATTTAGAGGTCAGTATATTATGTTTCCACACAATCCGAAGCATGTGGTTTTCATTAGAACTAACACTGCAGGAAATAATCTGCTCATCTTCATCTTTGAGCAGTGTTTCTGTTTTGCTGTTTATTCACATGACAGAGGGAGAAGCTGCATATCTCGATACACACTGTCAGAAAAAGACACCTCATAAAACGTTGTGTTCTGTGGTATTTACAAAGGTATAATGAAATACACTTTTTATATTGCAAAATAATCATCACAGATGCATCTGTGTGGTCATAGAAGTTATTCCTGTGGATGTGTGAAATAAGAAGTAACGCAGCTGCTGTTAGATGGACATTTTCTTCAACTCCTTTAATTTGAGCAGAACTGTACAATTATTTTCACATTCAGAAAGTTGTTCCCCCATGTTGTGAAGAATCTAATCTGCTGAAAGTACATATGAATTTTGATTTGGTAAGTGTTTTCTGCCTGTAATTGTTTAGCATATGCAGAGTTTTCTCTGCCATTGTAACACTTTGATGCAGGACCTTACTGAAATGAAAAGGGCAACAATTACTCTGACTGTTTGGTTCCACTGTTCCACATTTTGCTTCCACTTATGGACAGGTTCAATCACAGTTGAGATCCCTTTGCTATTCAATCTAATTATGCAGTTAAAGTTATAATAATAATTATAATAATAACAATAATGATAGATTGGACTTCTGTTATTTTTTTCAAGGCACTCAAAAGTGCTTTACATTTTTAATCCATTATTCATTCACTCTCAGTCACACATCAGTGGTGGTAAGGCTGACAGAAGTGAAGTTACCCGTGGTAACACCACCAGGAATGTACTTTGTTTCGATTTTTCACATGCATTTTGGTTATATAATGTTAATGCTGTCAAATGAGTTTATTCTACTTGGGTATAGGCCTGTTTTGTTCATTGTTCTGGCTTGAAGTCTTAGGACAGGAGTGAGTATTTGAAATGTTACTATGTTAAGTTATTTGATGAGAATGGGGCTGGGATGAAATAAGTTTTTCTTCTTCCCACTCCTTTTCGAGTATAGATGAATGATTTTGGAATTTTGAATTTGCATGTATTCTGTAAATGCTCGAAATAGATTATAAAATAAAAAATAAAATAAAGTGTGGCTGCCAATCCAAACCAAACAGCCCCTCCCACCACTACCAAACATTCATAGACTAGTGTGAGTGACACTGGAGGCAAGGTGAAGTGTCTTGCTCAAGGACACAATGGCACATGACTAGGACAGAGTTGGATTCAAACCACTAACCCTCTGGTTGTTGGGAGACCGGCTCTACCTTTTTGCCACCACAGCCACAGCAATCTGTTACTATTACTAATACTGTTCTGTCATTCAGTTATATTTTGTAATTATTTTATGGCACACAAAATTATTTTTGAATGTTGCATTTGCTTTATCAGTGACTATAATTATGTAACTTTCTTCCTCTTGTCTCATTGTCATATAAATATCTTCAACCTGTGTGTATTTTATACCAATACTGTAATGACAAGACTCAAATACTCTGTGAAACTGTGGAATGTTTTTAATCAAACAGCATCAGACACTATGAAGCTCGCCGTAACTGCAAGAAGTGTTTTGCACATTTTGACCAAGAAGGCATTAAGCAATTCTCAAAGGCGAAATATGGAACATATTCCTAAAAAGCAAAAACTAGATTCTCCTAATAATCCCTGTCTGACATTGTGGATGCAGTTTATGCAGGCAGAAATATGTTTAAAGCAAAGCAACTCCAGCTTAATCTGCTTTTCTTATTTACTGCATTATTACCCCACCCTCAAAAGGGGAGGCAAGGTGTATTGTTTTTGGTCCGGTTTGTATCTTTGTTTGTTAACACTTTAGCAGCAGACCTATTTGTTGAATTCATACCAAATTGGGTTCACAGATTACCAGTGACCCAGAATAGATCTGATTACATTTTGGGAAAAGTAGGTCAAAGTTAAAATTTTTTATGAATTTTTTAAAATCTTTTTTTTTCCTCATTTACTTATAATGGCTGAAATGTGTCTATGTTTATGCTGACATCAGCACATACGTAGACATGATGACATCAGCTGGATTGATGCCAAAAGAAGCTACAATACATGCGAGGAACGGGGTTTGTTGTGCCTGGCATCACTTGTTCTTAATGTTGTGCAGTTCTGTCTGAGAGACAAAACTCTGGGCAAATCACACTCTTAGTTTCTGACACATGCAGCTGACAGATGGAACATAGAGCATTCCAATAGGTATACCAACCTGTGGGTGTGTTTATTTATCTTTCGGAACATAACATCTATGAAACAATCATGAAATAACATTTAAGTTTTCTTTTTTTTTCTCACTAATGTTGCTTCCTCTCTGAATTGACTCTAGATCAGTCTCATTCTCAGTGTTATGTATTTTACTTTCTAAATCTTCAATAGAAGACAGAATAAATTTTTATTGCCACTGTTACAGGAACAATGAAAAATCAGTTTATCAGCTCTGTTCTGTTTAGCAGCAAACACTTAAAGTGCAAAAAGAAAGACTGGATATAAAAGCTATTGCACAAAATTATGCTGAAAATATACACTGAAAAATACTGACAATATACAAAACCACAAAGAAATACTGAAATATACAAAAGGCCAACTCTATATCATAAATGAAAAATAAACAAAATATATGCAACATGTAAAGGATATATGCAGGGTAATAAAATATATGTACAAGGTGAAATTCAAAATAAGATGCAAGAACCACATTTTATCAGAAATAGACCGGTTTACATTTTCCACCTACATATTTCGTATTAGGGTTGTATAGTTTGGAAAAAATATTGTATTAAAATCTGAATTACAGTGTTCCTCCTCGCCTCTCATAAAATGGAGACTAGTTTTACACTTTTTGTTGTGGTTACCCTAGTAGAAACTCTGCATTCTTGTATGAAGTTGGACATAAATTATTAAATTGTTTTGGAACTATTGAGATGTCGAAAAGTCAGCTCAAAGACGTACTGTCAGTCTTTATTATGTGCCTCCAACACGTTTGCACGTTAGATGGTTAAATAACCCCATAAATACAATGAAATAGACTCGCAACATTGATGTCATAAACCCACACTGTAATTACACCTGTAAACAATGGTCATTTGGTTTATTTAGTTTAGTGTATTTGGTTTGTTGAGTAAGAATTTTTTTTTTTTTTTTGGCACAATCGGTACTGAAAAGTAGATCATGTGACAAGATTGATTATGGCCTAAGACTGTGAGATCACCAGGCTGTGTTTCATATTTAAAATCTGTAACATCACCTAATGTTTCCTCATGGGTCAAATGTGTGAAGAATTAACCTTCCCGTATGCGGGTCATTGACATATTTTAGCATTTATCATTTGACCAAGCACAACAAATAAGAGTGCTCATTAACCAATGTTGCTGTTAAGCATTGACATATGGTAGGCTGCAAAAATAAAATCAATAAGTGATCACATTTTTATGTAGTATATTGGGAAAGAAAAAGTTTTTTGTGTTTTGTGCATCACAAAATATGTTTTTTTATAACAAACATGGCATTTAAAGGGTTGAATAATATGACAGTTATTGAGTATTTGGTATTTTTGTGAATGGCTCACACTGATGAAATGCAAAAAAGAAGGAAAAAGTTGAGAACAAACTGTATGAAAAACATTTTGACATTATTACTGCACTGTGCAGGTTATGCGCTTTCAGTGGTTAGGGAAGGCCTCTCAGGGCAGGATACCGGAGGGTTAATTCCAAACAATTATAGAATTATTAGGTGCTAAGGTTTTTCTATTGAATTAATTTCAACCCTTTCACTTTCACCTGTTGTGATTCAGGTGGTTCGTTGAGGTGTTTTGTTTCAAATTGGTTCAGACTCTCAATACCATTAGTAGTGAAGTATTAGGGTTCTTCTAAACACACATTGTGAGTGGGTCTCTGCCAGATGAAATGATATGTGAGCGATGTGGTGCGTTAATATGAGCATTACAGGTGTGGGGGTGTTTAAGGTATACAACCTGGCCCCAAGTACTTGGCAATTAAAACTCCTACAGTGTCTTGTTTGGATTTGTTGCTCTTTTATCTTAGAGGAGCTCCACCCATGTTGGTATTTGTCCTTAAATCATCTTTTGAGGGAAACAGACTGTACTTTTAAGCTCACAACCAAGTGTTTAGACAATAATGTAGCACAACAACACAAAAATATTCAAAAGCTCAGAAATGTATTAAAGACATTTTGAGGGGTTTTCTTTCTTCCCGTACTGAACCGAAAAAAAACGAACTGTGGCTTTCAAAACCAAAACGCACCGAATCAAAAATTTTGTTACCGTTACAGGCCTAACATATATATATATATATATATATATATATATATATATATATATATATATATATATATATATATTTATATATATATATATACACACACACACACAGTACATATATATATATATATATATATATATACCTAACATATATATATATATATATATATATATATATATATATATATATATACCTAACATATATATATATATATATATATATATATATATATATATACACACACACACAGTACAGGCCAAAAGTTTGGACACACCTTCTCATTCTTCGCATTTTCTTTATTTTCATGACTATTTACATTGTAGATTCTCACTGAAGGCATCAAAACTATGAATGAACACATGTGAAATTATGTACTTAACAAATAAGTGTGAAATAACTGAAAACATATCTTATATTCTAGTTTCTTCAAAGTAGCCACCCTTAGTTCTGATGACTGCCTTGCACACTCTTGGCATTCTCTTGATGAGCATCAAGAGGTAGTCACCGGAAATGGTTTTCACTTCATAGCTGTGCCTTGTCAGGGTTACTTAGTGGAATTTCTTGCCTTATTGATGGGGTTGGGACCATCAGTTGTGTTGTGCAGAAGTCAGGTTGATGCACAGCTGACAGCCCTATTGGACAACTGTTAGAATGCATATTATGGCGAGAACCAATCAGCTAAGTAAAGACAAACGAGTGGCCATCATTACTTTAAGAAATGAAGGTCAGTCAGTCTAGAAAATTTCAAAAACTTTGAATGTGTCCCCAAGTGCAGTCGCAAAAACCATCAAGCACTCCAACAAAACTGGCTCACATGAGGACCGCCCCAGGAAAGGAAGACCAAGAGTCACCTCTGATGCTGAAGATAAGTTCATCTGAGTCACCAGCCTCAGAAATCGCAAATTAACAGCAGCTCAGATTAGAGACCAGATGAATACCACACAGAGCTCTAGCAGCAGACACATCTCTACAACAACTGTTAAGAGGAGACTGCGTGAATCAGGCCTTCATGGTCAAATAGCTGCTAGGAAACCACTGCTCAGGAGAGGGCAACAAACAGAAGAGATTTATTTGGGCCAAGAAACCCAAGGAATGGACATTAGACCAGTGGAAATCTGTGCTTTGGTCTGATGAGTCCAAATTTGAGATCTTTGGATCCAACCGCCGTGTCTTTGTGCGACGCAGAAAAAGGTGAACGGATGGATGCTACATGCCTGGTTCCCACCGTGAAGCATGGAGGGGGAGGTGTGATGGTGTGGGGGTGCTTTGCTGGTGACGCTGTTGGGGATTTATTCAAGATTGAAGGCAACCTGAATCAGCATGGCTACCACAGCATCCTGAAGTGACATGCCATTCCATCCGGTTTGCGTTTAGTTGGACCATCAATTTATGTTTCAACAGGACCAATGACCCCAAACACACCTCCAGGCTGTGTGAGGGATATTTGACCAAGAAGGAGAGTGATGGAGTGCTGCGCCAGATGACCTGGCCTCCACAGTCACCGGACCTGAACCCAATCGAGATGGTTTGGGGTGAGCTGGACCGCAGAGTGAAGGCAAAAGGGCCAACAAGTGCTAAGCATCTCTGGGAACTTCTTCAAGACTGTTGGGAAACCATTTCAGGTGACTACCTCTTGAAGCTCATCAAGAGAATGCCAAGAGTGTGCAAAACAGTCATCAGAGCTAAGGGTGGCTACTTTGATGAAACTAGAATATAAGAGATGTTTTCAGTTATTTCACACTTTTTTGTTAAGTACATAATTCCACATGTGTTCATTCATAGTTCTGATGCCTTCAGTGAGAATCTACAATGTAAATAGTCATGAAAATAAAGAAAATGCAAAGAATGAGAAGGTGTGTCCAAACTTTTGGCCTGTGTGTGTGTATATATATATATATATATATATATATATATATATATATATATATATATATAAGTCTTTGTTAACGGCTGTGGCTCAGGAGGTAACCAGAGGATTGGCAGTTCAACTCACAGTATCACTCAACTCACTGGTGTATGAATGTGTATGGATGTTTGGTGACGGTCAAAGGGGCTGTTTTTCATCGATTGCCTGTGAGTTGACCACCAACTGTGTTAATGTGAAGTGAATGAATAATGCAGTCGGTTTAAGTGCTTTTAGTTTGGACAAAGAAAAACCTTATCCATCCAACCCATTATTATTATTACTTAAAAACCCCTTAGCTGTAATGTCGTCATTGTCATGGCCACAGATTGACTTTGCATCAATGTACTAATAATAATCTTTGAAACTTAAAAATTGCTTTAAGTAGTATAGTTCTTTAATGTGCCTCAGAAAAGAAATGTGGGGAAAATAATTTTAAATACAAATCAGAAGCAGGAGACTTTGCAAAAGCATATCAGTTCCAAAACGTCTGGTTATGTCTATATTCTGATCTTGGTCTAGACTAGGCTCTCGTCTTGGTGTGACCTGGTCTTGATGCTTTCTGGTCTCGATTGAGCTGATGTCGACTTTGTTGTTCAGTCGTGTTTGCTACAACGGAATTTATCCCAAAGAATTTTCCTTCCTTTCCTCATTTTTCTTAAAGCAAGTAAAATTTTATAGCTTTTCCTTTAAAAGTTCCAATCACCTTTTTTAAAGTTCGACATGTCATTCAGTCTTATGGCCTGGACATAGAGAGTTGGTGGTTCCAATCCTGCTCTGTCCTAGTCACTATGACACACTTCACCCACCTTACCCACTGTGTCACTCCCACTGGTGTATGAATGTGTATGAATGTTTGGTGGTGCTTGAAGGGGTGGTTTAGCGTGGATTGGCCCCAGGGCAGCTGTGGATACAGATGTAGTTGACCACCACCTATAAATAGAGATAAACATTTAATACGGTCTCCATGTATAGTAACAACTGGCTGCTACTGATTATGAGGTTTTATTACATTACTAATGTGACAATGAACTCTACACTGAATAAAAAATTATTTTCATGTGTGGCAGTGATAAAGTAATACACATTGTATTGCACTATATTACAGTCTTCACACTGCATGTGTCATATGGTATTTATACATTTACTCATGTATGTAGGCTGGTCTCAAGAAAAGTATTTATTTATTCAAAATTGTAGTTGATTAAATAAAACTGAATATTTTTGCCCATTTTTTTTTCTTAATCACACCTCTGGGTTTCCATGGATGCTTTCTCAAGCTTGTGTTCAAAAAACAACGGAGAACTTTTATGTTATAATGAGAAGTGTCACAATATTTTTCAGTTCATTATGAAAATATAGCAGGACAAATTCAACGATGGCGGCCCACCAAAGTCTAGGTAATTAGTGGGAAGTGCTGCAGCTGTCACAGATGCTGCACAGTTAAGAAAATGTGGACATAGTGTTAACTTCATCAATGGGGAGATTTACTTTATGTTTCCTCCGGTTATTTTCTAAACATGGCAGTAGTACTGGTCCAAAGTGATGCAAAAATGCAGAGCTTTTCCTCCGATAACAACAAAAGCCTTCTCACCCCCTGGAGTAAGTCCTGCAGAAACCCAGGAAAAACTGTGCAAGGAACCTCCATTTTATAAGAGGTGAGAGAAATAGTGATTCAGACTGTGATTCTACCTCAAATTCTAGTCATATGATCTTTTCACCAGATCACCAGCCCTCCTCTGAACCAAATTCTGAATCTGGTTTACCCTTACACCCTCAGACCTGAGTATTGTTTGAACCAATAAAGACCTAGTGCTACTTCTGTGGCAGTTCCCAAATTAATTTTTCTCTCTATTTAACTTTTCTCAAGTGATTTATCACCATTTATTATATTATCCTCTCTATTTTGTTTTTGTTTGGTTTTTTTCAGTGATAATCAGGTATTTTCCTATATTTAATTCAGTGATCATATACATGTTCATAAAAGATCAGAGGAAAGTTTAGGGTTATATCAGAAACAGAAAACTGAAGAAAAAGTGACTCTTTCGGGTAAATATACCATTACTGAATATAAAACAAGTGTCTCCATCCACTGTCATTTATTAAACTTTATGGGTTTTACTGGTGAATCAATGTTGTTGAAGATGATAGTGTTTCCACGTTCACTACAGAGCCTCTGAACGTCCAAATGGGTCATATCTGATGACCATGAAAAGATGACATACTGCATTACACACCAATTATGTACATGTATTGGTAGGATTAGTGGATCAGAAATTCTTAAATATTTTACATCAGTAGATGATTTTGGTTGCTGGAGGCTGTTTGGGTCTTTGTGGGTTAAAGATTTGATAAACTGGAGTTTTATGTAAATAAAATAAACAAAGACAGAGCCAGTGTTGTCACAGTTCTCCACAGATGTTTGCATATATTAAGATAAGGAACTGTCTTTATCTCTTTTGTCTCTTTGTGTGTTTTGCAGGATTTCTATGATGAGCAGGGCGTGTTTTCAGAGAGTTTTTGGCCTCAGAGTGAGCCTACTCAGGCCATGGCGTTCAACCCCAGAGGACGGGTCAACAAACCTCTGACTCCACCCCCAACCACACAGTCCATCAACAACCAGGTCATTACTCTCAGTTGTATTATATCCTGGACATCCCTGAGCCCCACCCCACACTCACTCCACCCCGACAAAAAAATGTAAAAGATTTCTCTCACTTTTTATTCTCCCTCAGCTCCTTTTCCAGTACCCAGTGAGCCAGTCGCAGCCAGCTCCGTACTTTGTGGGAGGGCCCATGAGTGGGGATTGACAACATGGCAGGGACGGAGCCCGGTCAGCCGGCTCCGCCCCCGGCGCAGATGACCCCGGCCCCACCTCCCTCCACCTCTTCCTGCTCAGCAGGCCCCTCCCCTTCCTCCCAGGGATCTGAGACCTCGTTTGACTGCACGCACTGTGGCAAATCTTTACGTTCCAGGAAGAACTACAGCAAGCACATGTTCATCCACTCGGGTAAGACACACCATCTCTGCCAAGCTATATTTAGTTTTATTCTCTTCAGCTTCATCTCGGAGATGTTACGCATCCAAACTAGATTTTACAGTCAATGACAGGAGGTGTTTGTAGGGATCGATAGAGCTTTATACCATTTTTATAACACTTAACCGCTCTTGATAAGAGTTTGTCACCACTCTTGTGACATTACATAATCACTGTGGGACTCTTTTATTGGCTGTACCGTGTTTCTTCAGAAAGTCTAATAGCAGGAACCAAGACAAGCAACAGTTCTTGGATAATTTCATACACTCATAGGAGTTTATTTAGCCTAGAACTAATGCGTAACAATCAAAACCACAAAATCTGTGCAGGACAAAGGCTGTACATGTAGCTATGGTGTATTATTAGTCAGGGTCATGTAGAGCCAGTTTCATACCAAATAAAGCACTAACTGAGTCTAGACTGAGTTGTTTCTGTAAGCCGTGTAAGATGAAGTGGTTAGAAATGTTCAGACAGTTCCAGAACACAGGTGATAATGATGCTGGTGTTTAGTCACAAGATTAATCTACTGTCAGAAACAGTACAGAGTTTTGATTTTGATTAGTGTATTCTGTGCAGTATGTTGGAATACTGGTAAAGGATGGAAATGGGGTTTTTTTTTCTAAAATTACAAACTTGTGAATACCCGAGAAAAAAAACTGTATTAGGCAATTTTTTTCCTTTTAAATTAGCAAACCATTTGAAAAATAATGTCGATACACTATAGACTGGAACGCAACAATTAACATGGATGCTGGTTTGGCTGTTTTCATAGGTTTTTCATTTTTATTCAGTCTAGAAGCTATAGACAATATTTCTTCCAAACTCCAACTAAACATAACGATAATCATTAAAGGCGGCCATACACTGTGCGATTATTTCGATCGTTGCACGCAGCTCCATCTCAAACTATGCGAATCAGTCGTACAGTCAGGCTCACGATTCCTGTTCTCACACTGCACGGACCGACGCTCGTATGCGACCTGACTGCTCACACTGTAGGACCATACACCACAGGACGCACAACACGTTTGAGTGTTGTATCCGGAAATACAACGTTAAAATACCAAGGAATCCGTAAAAGTGCATAGACGATTGTGTATTGGGGTGAGTCACGAAATGGTAGTGCTAAACAAAAACCAACGAGCTGCTTTGGTAATATGTGCCATTATCTGCGGGGAATCAAAAAAGAAGAAAAGACAACGATGTGTTTGGTGCAGGCATTGGTTGGCCAGACGTGGACAGTATAGGCTGTCAATCCTACAGCAAAGAGAACAAGAGGTAAGCTGCAACAGCCAGACTGCACTAGGACAATAGCTTGTACGCTACTGTACGCATCTGTGTTCGCGCATGCAGTGTGAGAATTTGAGGCACATCGGTTTGTGGCACTGCTTTGACAGTACGATACACTCACGGGGAGCGAGCAGGATTTCAAACAGCTCCGTTTTCCTTGCGAACACACGATTGCTGGTCGTGAGGTGGTCGTGAGGTGCTAATCGCTTCTCTTTACCCCATGTACACTGCACGAAGCACGACACACAATTAGAGGCACATCGGGCCTGATCCCAGAATAGTCGCACGAGTGAGAAATCGTCACTGAACTCGCACAGTGTAAGGCCGCCTTAAGAGGATTTATTTGCAGAAAATGTCAAGTGGTCAAAATAACAACCATGCAGTGGTTTCAGTCCTTGAATAATGCACAAGAAACAAGTTTTTATGAATTTTTAAACAACAGAACTTAGGACGAGTTCAGAAATCAATAGTTCAAAAATCATCTTCTCCAAAAACAGTCAGTCAGAATGACTTGATATTTGTAGTGGAACATCTTTGGGTAAGGTCTACCAAGTTTGTTCAAAGAAATGAGAAGTATTGATTTTTGAATTTTTTATGAATTTTTGAAATTTTAAAAATCCCCATTGCTTTATAATGGGACAAATTTGGTGCTATAACTTCAAAACGGTTGAAGATATTGATATAATTGCTATTGGTAATAGATAAGAAGTCACATAAGCTTTCTTTTGGCACCATGACCTTTGACCTTGAGTGACCCCTGTCTTTAGATGGACTGCAGGACCCTTGGTCCTATTTATACATGGCAGTTGGCTGATTTATGACACTCTAGAGTAAAAATACAAACACCTCAGCTTCATTAGATGGATTGTGACTTTCCATCCTTGTCTATCACAGAGGTTTTCAGAGCTATAATACAATCATTGAAAAGGACTCCAGCTCAAATCTCATGAAAGAATAACAAGAGGTTTATATATTTTCCACTTTGTCTAAAGATGCCATAATGATTTTTCAGATGTTGTAAGGTTACATGATGGTGGAAAAACTAACATTGCAACATATTTGTGCTGTACAGTGTATATTACAACATAACATACAGGAATTTTCACCAAAATACTTGACTATCTTCACCAAACAACTTGGATTAGCAACTCACTCTTCGTTCACAAGAGATGTGGACATTGAATTGTACCTGAAAGGGTAATTTTGTATGACCTGCTTTCCTGAATAAACAAAGAATGGAAAAAAAACTTGACTATCTTAAGTTGGAAAGAAAGATTTTAATGCTCTACTGGTTTCAGTGTACCAAACACAAAGGTAGATGAGCACTGAAACGACTATTCTGAGCTGATTTGAGGGGGAAACTGGGGAGTTTAATACACTGGATGACTCAGGTTCTTGGTCAGCATCATCTTTCCATGCAGTAGCTTTTCTTTTCCTGTTTTTCCTCTGTACCTACCTGATTCTTGTGCAGTGGTTGAGTTATATTCAATGTCACTGTGACTACTCTGACAGGAAATATCGTCCAGCTCTTCTGTTTATAAACCAAATGTAGCTAATTGGCTATTTATGTCTATACTATGTTTATTTAGAGGAGTTTTAAGTCTGTTGTGTTGCTCATCATTAGTGTGTTTTTGATTTGTCCAGTGCCTTTGTTCAGTTTTCACTGTGATCACTGAGCCCCATTTACATGACCGTAAAAATCTGATAACAGAGAATAGTCAGATAATTGTTATAATCAGATCTGACATGTTTATATACACTTCAAAAATGCCACAATGGAAAAACCCTGGTCTAGACATTTCACTTCATTATTGGATTTCTTTCGGAGTACGTATGTATGTTGTGATGTTAGACTCCAACTTCTTGTTATTGTTTTCCTCTCGCATTTGGCTTTGTCACTTCCTTTTTTGATGAATGAAATAAATCAGATTAACCTGTAAAGGTGCACGAAGACATCAGAGTATTGGGGAGAAATCCAGGTGTGTTAATCGGATTTCTCATAATCAGATTAAGATTCTGATAAAACACATCAGATCATACTGTTTACATGTTTACCCCAAAAATCGGGAAATGATTGGAGTATTAGTGAGCCTGTTTACATGACCATAAAAATCTGATAACTGAGAGTAATCAGATAATTGTAATAGTCAGATCTGATGCATTTATATGCACTTGAGAAATGTAATCATCAAAACCCTGTTTAGACGCTCCAGCACCTTATTGGATTTCTGTCGGAGTATGTACATAGAGGGTGGGGAAGCAAAATTTACAATATTTTGAGGCAGGGATTGAAAGACGGTGTATGACCAATTAGTTTATTGAAAGTCATGAGAATTTATTTGCCACAAGAAAACTGACATAATAGAAAATGTTTTTATTCTATGTGTCCTCCTTCTTTCTCAGTAACTGCCTTCACACGCTTCCTGAAACTTGCGCAAGTGTTCCTCAAATATTCGGGTGACAACTTCTCCCATTCTTCTTTAATAGTATCTTCCAGACTTTCTTGTAATAGTTTTGCTCATAGTCATTCTCTTCTTTACATTATAAACAGTCTTTATGGACACTCCAACTATTTTTGAAATCTCCTTGGTGTGACGAGTGCATTCAGCAAATCACACACTCTTTGCCGTTTACTTTCCTAATTACTCATATGGCAAAAGTTTCTGAAAAGGTATGGATAATAGTGTTAGGTATGATTATGACATCAATATATGTTTGGTTTCAAAATAATTGACGTAGTGCCTGCTGAGAAAAAACAATTAAATGTTCATTGTAAATTTTGCTTCCCCACCCTGTATGTACATAGTGATGGTAGAATCAAACTTCCTGTTGTCTTCTGCTCAAGTTTGACTACTTATCTTCCATTCTCTATGATGTTAATTGTTTTTACATATGCGCGGATGTAAAAGAACAAAATAAATCATATTAACCTGTATACATGGATGAAGACATCAGAGTATTGGGGAGAAATCCAGGTGTGTTAAGTTGGTATATCGTAATCAGATTACTGCTGTTATCTGATGAAGCAGATCAGATTATCCTGTTTACATGATCACCTCAATAGACAACTCCAGTAATTGGATAATGATCGGAGTATTGGTGTGCATGTAAACAGGCTCAGTGTGAGTGTAAACAGGATCATTGAAGTATGTCTGATTCTGTTACCTGCCCCTACAGGTCAGAAAACCTCACCAGTGCTCCATCTGCTGGCGCTCCTTTTCCCTGCGTGACTACCTCCTCAACACATGGTGGTGCACACCGTCGTCAGGGCCTTTCAGTGCTCCATGTGGCGGCAAGCGCTTCACCCAGAAAAGTTCGCTCACGTGCACATGCGCACTCACCGTGGCCGAGCGCACCTTTCAGTGCAACGTGTGCCACCGGGCCTTCACCCATCGCACATTGCTGTGAGCGCCACGCCCTGCAGCATGCTCACCACGCCCCCCAGGGCCAGGGCCAAGGCCAGGGGCGTGGCGCCGACATGACCTCACCTACCAAGCACAGTCCTCCGGCTCTGGGAGGGCCCTCAGGTATGGCCGGCGCAGCTGGCATGGTCGGCAGCATGACCAACATGCCCAGCCACGGACCTTCCTCCACCTAGAGAGAGAAAGGAAGGGTAGGGGAGGTGGTTCAGGGGAGAGGAGGGGGAGGTAAGCGAGCCCATTCCTTTAATCGAGACAGATTAGTCCTAACAGCCTCGTTGTTCTGGT
The DNA here is from genome assembly GCF_902148855.1 of Sphaeramia orbicularis. NCBI lineage: Eukaryota > Metazoa > Chordata > Actinopteri > Kurtiformes > Apogonidae > Sphaeramia > Sphaeramia orbicularis. The sequence continues at coordinate 25,323,299 of NC_043957.1, forward strand.
GGGAACGGTGTTCAAAGGTTCCTGCTGGTTTAACTCCATGACACCTTTCATCAGGGTTCCTACACACATCTGGACAGCCTTTAAAGTCGGGAAAACTATGTACATTTATGAAATGTTTGAGAATTGCACAAAAAAAAGCTTAAAAAGTGTAGGAAAAAATATTTTTCCCTGGAAACTCATCATAAATTTGTAAATTGTAGTTAAACTGTAGCGCCACTGTCATTTCCTGTGTTGTGACTTTTATAGCTGTGAGGACTAATCATAAGTATAAAGCAAAGTCGCTAACAATCATCCACCTTGAACAGCCATCCTAAAGAAAAAAAAAAAAAGTAGCCAAAAAGAAGTCGGTCTTTGGTGGAAAGAAGTCCTGAGCCGAAAAGGTTCAGGTGTAGGAACCCTGAGAGTTACCAAAGAGGTTAGGAATACAGAGCATAAGGGTGGGAGTGGGTGTGGGGAGCTGTGGGATTTCTAGGTGGAGGAGTGGGAGGGGAGGGGTGGGATGGAGTTGGTAGTAGCAAGGAGATGCAAGAAGGGGGAAATTTTTTTTTTTTTTTTGGCGGGGGGGGGGGGGGGGGGGGGGGGGGGGGGGGGGTGGGGGGGGGGGGGGGGGGGGGGGTGCAAGGTTCAGCTCACCATCAGTTCATTTAATTCATGTTGACAAATAATGTTTAGTGAAAAACCATTAAATCTCATAAGCCTTGAACTCCACCAACACTTCAAGTAGTAAAAATCATATTTTGACATCATTTATCTTAACCTCACCTAAGGAAGATTTTATTTATACAGCAGTTTTCTACAAGGCCATGAAGGAGCTTACATGCATTAATTCAACCCAGAAATACAGGCATCAAATAAGAACAAAGCATGGATTTATGCCGTAAATTCAAGACATACAAACATTTTATTAGTCCAGCAATAAAATCCAATATCTAAAACATAGGCAAATAATTATAAAATACCTTAAGGATGTAGCCTCAAAACAATTGATTAAAAACTGTACTTGTCCACAACCTTGGGGGAAAAAATCTAATTCAGTTTTTTTTTTTTTTTTATCACCCAGATCTAAACGGAAATGTCAGCAGTCAGTAGGGCTGGGCGATATGGAAAAAAAATCATATCACGATAATTTTTTTCATATCAGATGATATCGATATGTATCATGATATATTTTCAAACCACTATTTTTGTCCAGTTTAAACTTTCTGTTACTCATAAGTTAGTTGTGAAGACATCAGAAGGTTATTTTTGATTTAAATATAATTTATTTTCTGTCAGAGGTTGAACATGACAGAACGTTATACAACTGTTTCAGATAAATAAAACAGGTACATATTGTGTGTATTCTGCTTCAAGGTTTATGTGGAAAGGCAATAAAATGGATAAGTGTGTGTGTGTGTGGTGTGATGTAGTATATACATATATATATATATATATATATATATATATACACACACACACACACACACACACACACACACACCCTTAGACGAATAAGCAAATAGTACATCATTTGGTGACACTATTATAGGCCCATTTAAATACAAAGATGTACCTCATATTATATTTTGGCTAATCTGTGTCTGATATTTGTCCAATCTGAGTGGTGTAGTGTGTGCAGAAGGGCTTCATGGGTGTGTGAGATAAATCTGGTGCCATTTCACTGAGTAGAAGCAAAGTTATTGAATTTTAAGTATGTAGAAATTTTCCTGTTAGCACTTTGCAGACGGTCCCTAAACTCATGCTCACTAACTGGCTCCACATTCAAGACAATACCGTCTACTGATCGTTAAGGGCCATTTGTTTGGATGAAAACAGGGTTGTAGTTTCCTCTCTGTGTTACCAAACCCACATAGAGCCATCATTTGTGTCTCAGTGATAACTGACTGATGATCCATTGAGCCGCAAAGTGCGAATCTGTGAATCCCTGCCAACTTTACTGTGAGTGTTTGCATTCTTCACATAGTCTACATGTATCTCCAAATTGGTATTGAAGGCCCTGAACCCAAACGGTTCACAACCTACTTTTCAGTAATCCGGTCGCCAGTTCTCGGTCTCCTTTTCTCCTGAGGGAACCTTCACCTCCCGCTGCAGCCCAAACATTAGCTTCTGTGCTGTGGCTGCTCTTACGCCTGTACTGTAGGTGTCAACTTAACTTGCCGTGGCTCTAGCATGATTGGTTCGGTGCGGCACTACTTAATTATGATTGGTTGTTCTTATGTCTGTCAAAACATGAATTAATTTGTCAAATTAATTCTATCAAAATTATATCAAGCATGTCTCATATTTCTATTGAGGAAAGTTATATGGCGATATATATCGTTATCGTTTTATCGTCCAGCCCTAGCAGTAAGTCAGCAGATATTCATGTTGAGAAATAAAGTTCAGTGAAAAACCATAAAACCTCATAAGCTTCTGACTTCCAACAGCTCCAGTAGTCATTTAGTAATTAATAAAAATCAAAATTCAGTAAAGGGTTACTTTAAAACAGCACAGATTACACAGTAGATGTAGAAAAGCTCGATTTTCAGCAATCTGTATTGTGATTGTTATGCAGGTAATGCCAGCTCAAAGTGCCTCAATCATCTTCCCTCTGGTATTTTTTAGCACAATCATAAAATATAATGTATGTGGTAAGGAAATCCCCTGAGACAGTAATGGCACACAGGTAATGCTTACCAGGGGGTTGCATTTGCATTTGACTTCTTAAAGGTCTTGTACAGAGAATTCGGCTAGAATCGGTGGGTTTTTAAGGGACAAGACTCCGCTTCCCATGAGCACTAGCACCTGCTGTCATAAGTGCATAAGATTAGTATCCTCTTACAACTCTGCATTCTTTTTTCAAGACATTGACTTGCAGGGTACAAAGTGACGTTTGAAACGAGACAACAAGCAAACTTCATAAAGTCCATGTTGTAGCGTAGTTTGGTAACTGTCGTGAAAACAAAAATGAAACCAAACTTTGGGTCTGACTGCTGCTTCTATGTCTTTTTACTCCGGAGCTCCTAAGTGTTACTCACAGACCAGTGTTCTAAGATGTGTCCCATAATATACATTTGCTCCAGCTCTAGCTAGTATTCAAGCATTTTCAAAAATTTCTTCAGTCATTCAATATCTTCATCATTCTGCATTAGCAGTTCAGCTCTAGCTGCTTCAGCCTTCTGCATTCACAGCATTCTACTGTTAGAATTGTCTTGTTCCTGAAGGGCAGTTTAGTATCCAGGCCCCGGCATGAACATTAAACTCCATACAGAACCAGTCTGACCTCACAAAGCCCTTAGTTTGGGACTGAAACAATGTTCCAAATCAAACAGATTACCAACACCACAGAGCTAGCCCTGTGGCTAACACGAAGTGTTTGACTGAGCTACCACAGACACTATAGTCAAGTCCAGTGTTTCCAATGCATATGTATAAAGAACAGTAGCATTCTATACCTGTGGAGAAGGAAGAGGGACAACTCCAGCTCTGTTTTCATTCCTTTTAACTTTCTTAGTTCTATCCATCCATTCAATGCAGAGGTTTACCAGTGTTTTAGTCTGTGCGCTATCACTGTCCCATTTAGTTTTCTTTTTGTTTTTCTTTCTGTCAGTCCAGCTCCAGTTCCAGTGTCCACCACTACAACAAAATAAATCCAAGAATTCCCTTTCTTTAGGGAAAAGGACAGATCTTACTCCTCACTCGTTCAGCATACTTCTTCCTACTAAACTCTACCAGTCATGTTTTGTTGTCATAGTGACATAAGTCTGCCGTAAATCAGTCCAGTCTTGTCCGACCCGACCAGGGAAGCTGGAAATAGCATTTGGAAATAACCTATTTAGGTGCTGATAATCTCATTTTAAATTGCAGACTATGATCAGGCATATATATAAAACAGACTTTTTCAAGATCACGTATAAAGTCTGTGCAGCACCTTTAAAGCATTTGCAGCCATGTCCGTGTAAAGCTACAACGCTGAAAACTCACTTTATATCCAGAGAAATGCATGAAGGTCAGATTTTCCAAAAGCCTTTAAAAGTAAGAATTTAGTTTATATTGTTGGTGTGGATGGTCTTTAAAAAAAAAATCCCATTTAGTTTTTGGACCATATCATCCAGCTCTAAATGTAAACAACAGCAGTAAATCAGCGGATATTTTACATATTATCTGTATATTGTTATACAGATACAGCAGGTATTGAATGTGTTGCATATTGTAGCTTTAATGTCATTTAAACATAGAGCCTCCAAAATGTGATTTGTACAAATGGCATTTCACAGGAAACTATAAACAAAGACAAAAAACACTCGAGCGTTGAGTTCCAGAAACACTTGTAGCTGCTGTGTGTTTCTAATGTCCTAAACAGACACCAATGTGCATCTGGTTGTGTTTATATTACATGAGGCTGTTGGGGAGTGTAGTCCATACATGGTCACAGCAGTGCCTGCTCTGCTCACACATGAGCAACATGTTTGTTCAGTTCCATGTAGGTTAGACTTTATCCATCTACACTGTCCCATCCATTAGCTGTTGATACAGAAAACACACTTACCATGGAGCATACTTCATATTCAGTCTGGACACATGTTGAAAACCTCTTTAACAGAAGTAATTTAACATCAGGATAAAAATGCACATACTGAATTAACTAAATTGAATGTGAATGGACCTTTGCACTATTCAGGGTGACAAAGATGGTTGTTGATGAATAATTTGATCAAGAAGGAGAGTAGTTTGAGCGGAGTGAGACTATGGCAGGGATGGATGGAGGGTGAGAGGGATGGGACGGGAGGGGAAGTGGGAGGAGTAGGGGGAGGCGTGATGCACAGTGGCGTGAATGAAATTCACCATCATCCTTCAAACAGCTTTGTAACATTTTCCACAGGCGCCACCGGTCGGCCCCAGGATCATATACCTCGAACCAGGACGAGCCCCTGAAGGCTCGGAGGGACACTATTTACTCATTTGAAATGTTTGGGAAACATTTCGGCATGTTTTACACACACACACACACACACCTACGATTACCTCGGTGGTCCAAAGACAGGCATTATGCTTCACATCTTTTAAGCTACATCAAACGAAGAAACGGTGAAAACTAAAGCTAAGATAGATCTGTTTACTTTTTGAACGCTTACTAAAGTACTTCTATGTAAAATTCCTGTACATCGCTATAACGCTCAGTTTGTTTTCTGTTGCTCATGTGATACTTTGATGCAGAAATAAGGCAGAACATAAAAAAAAACTTTTAAAGTGAAAGAGCCATTCAGAGGAAGTGAAACTGGTTGAATAATAATGACAAATCAGTGATTTTTATCAGGATTTCTATTGAGTGTTTGATTGTGTTTGTCTTTTTGGGGCTCTGCTTCATAAATGGGAAGTGTTTATTGCTTAAATAAAAGATTTTCTTGCAGCACTGTAAAAAAAAAAAACAACTTTTTAATGTTTTAGTAAAACGAAATTAATCATGAAAATGTACAATCACCCTACAAGTTTGACTAAGTCAAACTGGTGATAATGTGAATTATCACTTTAATATTTATTACAATTTGATCTCTATGCACAATGAGTTGCACATCATGTTACTTAGACCTTGGTGTTGTTTCTCCCCTCAAGTATTTGGCCTAAGATTGTTTTTGTTTTCCTTTTTACACCTTAAAGGTGATTTTTAAAAAGACCTTTTGTGTCCCTGCTTTTGCTCATTTCCTTAATGTTTGTCAGTTGAAGCATTATGTGATATTCTGTAGTTTAACTAAGCTTTGTTAGAGCCTTCTAATTGACATGATTTCATAAGTGAACCTCCACTATGAGTGAGGTGTTTTGAGCTTGACATTTGACTAAAATTTCACTTTACTGAAGACTTGTTTGAATTTTTTAAGAGTGAATCCAACAAGACATAGATTAAATCCTTTCTTTCTGGACTTCACTATAAATATAGACATTAAATGTCCCATTTTAAATGTGGAAAAACTGCTTATTTACACGGAGCCGGCCTGGCAGCGGGTGTCCATTGGCCTCTGAAAATGAATTTTTAAGTGGTGTGCTTTGCCAGCATTGTGATGAAGAGAAAAACAAGTTTTAAGAGTGTTAGAGCTCCAACTCCTGTTGGTTATAAGCTAATTACCGATTTCTATCGCCAAACCTTTGGTGCTTTTCTTTGGAACATATTTACCTCATGTACCAGTTGCCAACACCGTGCTACGGTCGAGGTTTGGTAAATAAGCATTGTTAAGCTGTTTCAAGAGGTTTGATCTATCCTCAGTAGTGAAAGTGGTTTGGGTGCATTTTGTCTGAGGCGGACCCTTGTACAGTACTGTAATATGTGGCTGTGAAGCCATGTCAGCGCATTGTTAACGTACTGTGGTTATACCTTTTTCTTGTTTTTTGTTTCATGGGAGGGAAGTTAATAATTGTTTTTCTACATTAATATTCTTTAACAGAGGTAAAATATGTCTGAAGAAGACACAGTCATTTTATAACAAAAAAAAAAATCACTTATCATCGTAAAGCCACATCTTTTATGTATAAAAAGACTAAAGGCATGATTTTAACTTTTTTCTGAGATCTTTAGATGTCGTACTCGATGAATTAATTGAATTTTAAAAATGAGTGATTTCAAAGATTTCTTTCTCCAAATAAAAGTCTTCTCTGGCTGAAGTCCAGATCCTCATCCTGCGTCTCAGCTTGTCTGTGTTTTTATGTTCTGTTGTTGTTCTACTTTACATCACATATAATGCTTTTCTCAGTTTAATTGGTTTATGGGCTTTCTGCGTCATCACAGGTTCATGAACACAATTGTCAGAAAAATTTGTTTTTTACTGTCACAATGAAAAAAAAATCTACAGTACAGAAAGTCTTAACCCAACATTCTGTTTGTTGGGTTATTAAACTTCTAATGTCCACACGTGCATTTTTCAGATTCTGTATTAAGATCTAATCTGTATATGTGTAAAGTATGAACAGCAGGAAAAACTACAGTTTCAGGTTAAAAACAGCATCAGTAAACCAAAGTGGTCATCCTTAGTGTGACTTCTCTTTGCATTTAACATGTTTTTAACCTTTTTGCTCAGACCATATGAGATTTTTGGCATTAATTTATTGATGTTTAATTCTAGGAACGAACTGAACAAAAACAAACAAAATGAAGCAAAAATAGAACAAAGCTAATGAATGGTTTATTTTGATTTGTACATTAATCATTGCACTTAGTACAACAATCAGAATAAACTTAAAAACCAAAAGAGGAATAGACTAGAAGCAAAAGCTTATTTTTATGCCTATCCTTTTCACCTGATACACTGCTTACATTAAATTAAATGTGTACAGCATCGAGCATTCACACCATGAAAAAAAAATCAACAAAAACATATCATCTTAACATAATATTCCTGAATGATTTTATACTTAAAGCTGTGGGAGACTTCCGTGACCAATTTTTCATCAAATCTGTAAAAGCTCAGTCATAGCCTCAGTATCACGAATCCGAAGTCTTTCTGTGATGACTCACCTGAATCTCTTCCCTCATGGTGAACAATTTGGAAGTACCATCCACCAAACAAACCATGTGTTTACAAACAGAGCTGGGAGGTAACTCGGGCATCTTCGGAATTTTGTCACGACGTGCATTGTGGGAAGCGGAGGTTCTCGCAGCCACCTAGCAGCAGCAGTGGCAGTGCAACCATATGATACTGTATGGATGAAACGCATGTTTGTCGTGTTTGTTGCACTTGCTGCTGCCAGGTGGAGCTCCGCTTGCTCCGCTTCCGCGTTTCCACCTTTTTTGCTACACCTTCCAAAAAATGTTACAACCATCCCCGTAATGACAACTCATATGTTTCCTCTATCCTACTCCCTCTTTTGCCAAGACAGTGGGTGCAGAAAACAAATAGGGGTGTGAGCACATGTACTTAAAGGTGCATCAGATGAAGTGAGGCAGGGAAAGACAGTGCGGTCAGTTGCTGAAGACTACTCCGCCTTGTCCTCCATCCATGAAAATTACACCCCAGGAAAACCTCCATGTATCTGTGATCACTGTGAATCTGATTCTGATAAGACAGATGACGCATACAGATGAACACACTCACGTCCATTAGGGATGTAAACAATCGAATATCAATTAATTGTCGATAAGAATTTGCTCGATTAAATTATTAATTGTTAGTTAATTGGCCTTTTCCAATGTCCTGTCCGAAGGCTGCAGCTTTGTCTCTCTGGTGAAATCTCCCTTCATCATGTCAGTGATGCAAACTCAGAAATGCCCATTTCTTCTAAACTGCCCCTCTTCAGATCCATTTATTTTATTGAATTTCTCTGTTGAATTTATTTAGTTCTTCTCCATAAATGTCATTGGCTGTACTGTATCCAATGATAGCATGAATCAATCATTAAGGAGTATGACATGCTTTTTTTCATGAAGTATATAAACAACATTATCTTTATTCTCATAGACTCTATCAAAAGAGAAATTCAGGTTCTCAGGAAGATCGCCGCTTATCAATTAATCGTTAATCCAGTGTTTTTCAACCTTGGGGTCCGGACCCCACATGGGGTCGCCTGGAATTCAAATGGGGTCACCTGAATTTTCTAGTAATTGATAAAAAAAAAAAAAAAAAAAAAAAAAAAAAACTTACTGTTAAAAATATATGGTGAGCTGACAATCACAATCCATAAAAGACATGACAACTGAAACTGTGAAGCTGAAACTGAAGCACTGTGGTACTGTTCATCTGTTAAATGTTCATTGTGGTCGGTTTCAGATGCTGCAGCTCTCTCAGAATTCATAGTTTGAGTTATTGTTTGCTCAGTATTAATTGTCAGCCTTGTAAATCCAAGCTGGACTGACTGTACATATCCTGACCAAGGAAAATAAAATTCTCACTTTGTGCAGTAATCTACACCTGGCTTTTCTGCCTCCGTCCATAATAATATACGTTATATAGACTGAATGGTGTCTAAAATTAACATTTATTTGCAACATAGTATAGTAAACTATTACATGATCAAAACCAAAAAAATGTCTGGGGCCGCCAGAAATTTGGACATTAAAATGGGGTCACGAGCCAAAAAGGTTGGGAACCACTGCGTTAATCGATCGATAAGGTCAACTACTAATGATTAATTGATTAATCGATAATTTGCATCCCTAACGTCCATGTTTTATCATTTGTGCACATGGTGTGGCTTATTTTAGTGAAAAACATCTTCCTTGAATTATTTTTGTGAATTGGGAGCTGCCTCTGACTTCCCACTGTTGTCTTCTCTTCTCTGAGTACACCTTTCATAGATATATTGAATATTTTTTCAAAGAATGTTCTTTGACTCTTAGGATCAATTCCACTGAGAATGTTTTCATTTACCCATCAATGATAAGTTGTTTTGTTCTTAGTAAACTACTGGAAGGTGTTTGAGTGTTAGCACATGCACATTACATTATATGGAGGCATATTTTGTGGTGTAGTCTCAGTTTTAGTACTTTAATCTTAAAGTTACAATAGCACTCCTTGCCTTTGACATAAATAATTAATTCTGTGATATAGTTGGAGAAGTTGTAGGCATTTCTATTTGTAGTAGACACATGAGGGTACTTTGTGTCCAAATAGGAGCTGAGACAAAAACTGTTACAACCATCCCCGTCTCCCCTACCTAACTGTACTGGTTTATTTGTCCATTAAAGCATTTTGTGTGAAAGTTCCTAAATCATAAATAGAAAAAATAATAATAAAACACAGGCAGAGACCAGTAAGTTGTTCATATTTCAAGTACATTTTGTTCGTAAAGTAATTAGTTAAGGCCTTTGACTGCTGAACTTTTACTTGTACAGGAGTCTTTTTAGTGTGTTATGACAACTTTTACTGGGATACATGATACGAATGATTCTTCCACCATTAAAATGAACTACATATATTTTACATAAAAGTTAATTATGTTTATGACACGCTGAACATATGCTTTCTAAGTAAAATATTAATGTGACTGAAATGCTCTTCGAACTTGGGAAGAAAAACCTTGCCTCAAGTAAAATACAATCATATTAAAATGGATTCACTTTTTTTGTTCCATGAAGTCATGTTTTCTCTAGTCCATAAATAGACCTTTATTTCTTTATTTTCTTAGGCAATTGAAGGTATATTTTACATACAGTTTAAACACTGACAAGGACCATATGTTATATACTGAGCATATGTTTTCCAATAAATAATATTAAAGTGCATCCGATAATTGGATGAAAAAAAAATGAAACAGGCTCAGTTAAAACAGAGTTTCTCTTAAAGTTTGGTGAATGTACTGTACTTCCCTTTATATCTGTAAGCATCTTTATAAATCAGTGGTGAACAGAGAGCTCAGGTCTTATGATTGTTCCGCTGCTCGTGACACATGAAACTGTGTGTAAATGTCCTACTTCCATCTTTCATGTGCAGCGTGCTTCATATGTTTGTCTTCAGTATTTTTAGATGCAGCTTCAAGGTTAATCTCTGACATGGAACCATTAAAGACTTGCTGAACATATGCGTTTTTAGCCAAATATTTATGTGAGTGACAGTTGGTAATTCAAGAAGAAACTGGAAAAGCACTCAGAGAGCGCAGACATCCGCCAAGGCAGATCAGTCCCCCCCCACCCGATCACCACCAAAATTAATCATTTGTTCCTTGTGCCAGTATCAACATTTCCTGAAATTTTCATCCAAATCCGTCCATAACTTTTTGAGTTATCTTGCACACAGACAGACAGACAGACCAACACCGGCAAAAACATAACCACTTTGGCGGAGGTAAAAAGACCAAACCTGCCTTAAATAATTAAAATATAATACATTGTTTTTTATGCCTATTGATAGTTACTCATCATATTTTATAGATGAGATAAGATAAGATGAGATAAGATAAGATAAGACAAGGTAAGACAAGGTGAGGTAAGATAAAGTAAGACTTTATTTATCCACCGTGGGCAGTTACAGAATCATAATTCCTAATCACTTTCCACATTTTAAAATAATACATGCTATTATTAAAAACTTATCATTCATGTATTTTGTGGGCTTCAGCAGCTGTATTTCTATTATATTATTGCATTAGTATTGAAAAGTCATTTTAAATGTTCTCATTTATCTCCCAGTTTGAAAATCATAACTGATTTCTCAAAAGACAAAGCAAGGGATGTGTTTTACATAGTTTAATCTGTAACAAGGACCCATTTATTATACACTGAGAATATAGTTTTATAGTGAAATAGCAGGTGATCCAGTCATTTGCAAAGAAAAAAGGCCAAGCATGTTTCACATAACGCTAACGGTGATCGTAAAATCAATTATAAATAGACTAGTGTGACAAATGTCCTGCTCTGTAGGTGTAAAACACCGATAGTGACAGGGTCACTGTGATGAATTTATATTATTCACTTGTCTTTATGAATTACTCATCACAGAACTAAGACTAATCAACACAACTAAAAACTCTGTTGTCCTCTGAGCCTTCAAACTGTACAAATCTTCCCTCTGGGCGGGGGTTACAGTTCTGTGGTGCAATGTTGGTTATTGTTCAGATATCTATCTATCTATCTATCTATCTATCTATCTATCTATCTATCTATCTATCTATCTATCTATCTATCTATCTATCTATCTATCTATCTATCTATCTATCTATCTATCTGTCTGTCTGTCTGTCTGTCTGTCTGTCTGTCTGTCTGTCTGTCTGTCTGTCTGTCTGTCTGTCTAGTGCATATAATATATGTGCAGATTATAATATGACATAATCACTTTTTTATTATTATTTATTATTACTACTTTTTTTTCTACTAGTATTTTCTATTAATCATTGTCCTGTTTTTCACTACTGTTTTTATAGTTATTCTTGTAGCTATTTTCTTTCCCTTTTGTCTTATAATATTTCATATATGTGTACATCAGTTGTTGTGCTGCTACTGGAACCTTAATTTCCTGAAGGCTCTGCTCAAGGGATCCATAAAGTTTTATCAAATCTAGCATGAAAAACATTGCTGAGAATGTTGATTTAATGGTTTTACTGTAGCATCTTTATGTTCATCACACAACAGACACTCCTCTTTTATTGGCCATTTTTCAGAATCCCAACTTATTTCTGTGAGGACAAAGCTGTGTTTTCCTGAAGGCCCGTCGATAATCTTTTATTTCTGCTTTGAAGGCCTGGCTGGTCCAGGCTGAACTCTGCCCAGAAGGCATCTGTTACTCAACAACATCTGTTCCTGTTACTCTCCTTCTCCCAGCATGCCGAGGGACTCGCAGGCTCTCCCAAGGGTGGCCTTTTGTGTGCCCCATTGTCAATTCCATCATTGTCTGCTGAAGTCTGCTCCCATAATGCTGCGGGGTTATAAACCCCTCCAGAGGCCAACTCTGCCGGGCTGATGATTTACAGTTATTTGTGTCTAAACACAATCAGTGTCTTTGTGGAACAATTAAGGGACAGGACTGAGGGGGATTTAAGGAGGTTAATTGGAAAAAAAACATATATCTAGGACGTAGAGAATGAAATGTGTTTTTGTTGGCATGTTGATGCTGTTTGGAAGTGACAAAGCGTAAAAGCAGTTCAGAAGGAGAATCGGCAGGATTTGTGGTGAAAGAGCCACTAAAGTTATTTTTGGTGCAAAGCGGAAGGAAGGGTGGAAAAGGAGCAAAAGTGTAGGATGTCCCGTAGGCGTTACTCTACACTGATCTGAATTTTAGAGCCATGAATTACCTGACTCGTTGTTTAGGAGGAGAAATGGGAGTGGTAAATCTAGCGTACAGACATTGTTTTTTATGAATAGGCCCCCTCTCTCGTCTCCAGGGAGACACTTTCAACTTCTGGCAGTGGCCAACAGTGTCGGCATAGAAAAGCCCACTATGGGGTCGCCAGGGGAAGACAACAGATGTTACTGATTAACTTTGCTCACAGACCCCTAAAGAAGTGTTTTTCTGAGTGCTTGCAGATGGACAAAACAAAAGTTGGGCGCAATTAGGATTTCACGTTTAGCAATATTTATTTGGAAAAATAGTCTTGGCTAATTCCTTCATTCAAAAATGGTAAAAGAGACAGTAACATAATTTGTACAGTACAATCCCTCTTAAATAACATTTTTCAACAGTCCCATTGACCTGAAGTGCCTTTGCAAATATCATCATTAAAAAAAGCAACTTAAATAATCATAACAAACATCACAAATATACAATACGAAATAAAAATAACACAAAAATAATTAAATTAACTTAAATTAAATCATAATTTTAAATCATAACTTTTTTCTTGTTTTTTTCTTTATTTTACAAAAGGGCAATCTGTATCAAAAAGCAACATTTTTTAATTAAGACAAAGTTTTCATGTCCCCAAAAGAAGAAAAAAATGAACAATACTATGTCATAAATGGTTTGGAGGGCTTAGGGAAAAAAACGCACTTCAGTTTAACACAGTGATCAAGTATACATACAGTCTTCACAGGTCTAGTGATGGGTGCACAGCCCATGTGAACAGCCTCATGAAGAACAGGCCAGTATGGCCAAACATCCACCGTTTGATGCAGTTCCTGCGCTCAGCAACGGCATGTGGGTTAGAGAAAAGGCCCGGGTGCAAATGTTGCAAAACAGACTGGTACCAAAAGCATGTTATCACCACATGACAGCGTCCATTTATATTTTTATTTTTTACCCCTTTTCCCCGATAAAACACACAACAGAAAGCTAAATGGCCGTTACTTTTAACCGTAAACTTTGTTTTTTCTTTTTTTAACCCTGCCAGTTCCTATCCCACAGGCCGCCGCTGCCTGCACTTAGTTTCCAGTAGAGAACCAGCTCACTCTGAATATCAGTTAAACGTCTCAGTATCAGCAGCAGTCTCAAGGCGGGACACCTCCCCCTAGGGTTAGAGCAGCATCTCAAGGAGTATAAAAAACTCTCCATAGAGCAAATGTGCAACGGGCAGCCAACTGGTGGCTTCTTACACCTGCAGACACACAGACAAGAAAGAAAACATTTGTGGTTGTTGACAAACTGGCAACATTTTCCACATTAAGTGATTGATTTTTATGAAATGTAACAGACTTATTCACATGAAACTCACCTCAGTTGCAATTATACATTCGTCCTTTTCCTCTGACATCACAAACACAGATTTGTACTTGGTGTCCGCACATGCAGACATTTCTGGGGCTTTCTTTTCTGATGCATCGCTTTTGGGAGGAAAGAAAAGCAGATGTTAGATTCAACACACTCCCCACTTCATTGTGATGTTATATTTGAGAGAATTCGCACAAGTGAAAAATATTCACCATTTTAAACGTTTGCTGGTTTCTCCTCAAACTCAAACGAGTCCAGGGATTGGCACTTCTCCTCGCAGGCCGCCTCCAGCATGGCCTCTTTAGCCGCCTGCTCGTAGTTGACCTCATGTACGAGGTTGTAGTCTGCAGGCAGAGGGCGGCTCTTGTAGCTGCTCCTCCCCGGTGAAGACCCTTCATCTGGGTCACCGCTGCAGAAGTCCATCTTCTTGTTTATGTTTTTGACCCCTGGAGTTGGCATCACGCTGACTGCCAGGTCTCTGTCACCGCGGTGACAGTTGTTCGTCAGGTTGTTTATTTGGTTTTCTCCTTCACCAGTGGTTCTATTTGACCACCGCGCTGGACTTTTGATCGGAAAAATCCAACAAGTACAGCGCATCCTGCCGGAGAAGCAGCACCAGGGCCACCCCGGAGCCGACTGCCATCCAGGGCACTTCTGACCCGCGGATGGCGGCGTGCTCTGGAAGTAAGAACTGACAGTTTCTGCCACCGTATCCAGGAACACACGCGCACACGTAGCGGTTGTTTCTCTCGTGGCAGGTAGCGCCGTTGTGGCAGGGGTTGTGTTCACAGCGGCTGATGGGTGAGCTGCAGTTACGACCAGTGTATCCTGGCGGACAGGTGCAGGTGTAGCCATCAAGTCCCTCTTGACATGTGCCGCCATTTTGGCAAGGGTACGCTGAGCACTCATCCCCGGTGTGGTCGCAGTTCATGCCGGTAAAACCGTCTGGACACTGACACAAGTAGGAGTTGACGAGATCCACGCAGCGTGCACCTGAGGACAGACATAATACCTAGCATCAGCATGGGAGTTCATAAAGAGCAAACTTTTGGTCTGATGGCATTCATGGCAGAGCAGCTGGAGTCCCTCTTACCATTGGAGCAGGGCTGGAGGTGCAGTGGTCAATCTTCTTCTCACAGGTGAAGCCTGCGTATCCTGTGGGACACTGGCAGAAGTAGCCTCCATCAGGGTTATCAGTGCAGCGCCCACCATTGGAGCACGGCCCATCAGCACATGTCATGGCGCTCAGCTCACAATTGTTGCCATAGAAACCATGAGGGCAAGTGCAGGTATATGTGTTTTCCATATCCTGTGAAAAAAAAATGTTGACATCAGACATCTGTCATACAGCTGCAGCTGCTACCAGTTGTGATGTTGGAATTTGGGCGTGACAACACGGCATGTTTAGCTGTTCCATCATTTCTACACTTTGGTTTTATTTCTACCTGCTTAAACAGGGGGGCTTCAAAATGCTTGTGGAGAAAGAACATAGCTTTGACATGGTTTAAATTGCATGGCCCTCAGTTTTACACAGATGGATGTAAAGGCTGGTATCGATGTTTTCAAGATGGAGCAATTGTTGAGAAGTAAACATCATAACTTAAACTGTCCTTTTTCTATGAACTTTTTGAAGCCCCTCCGTGCAGAGACAGAAAACATTTGAGATGAGGGTTAAAGGCATGCTAGCAAACAACACCTACAGTGCAGCTTCCTCCATTGCGACAGGGGTTTCCAGCGCATTCGTTGACCTGGATCTCACAGCTGGCTCCAGTGAAGCCGGGTCGGCAGGAACAGGTGTAGCTGCCCTGACCAGTGTTGCTACAAGTGGCTCCATTCATGCAGGGTTTGTGGTGAGTGCAGTAGTTGAGATCTGGAAAGACACGGCAGCACATGTGGATTAGCCCGAGCGCAGCACATGGCGGGACAACAGCAGCAGTGACAGAATGTCTTTTTGTCCTCCGTCTGGCACACTTGTCTCTTTCTCCTCTTTCCAGTGGTTTTTTGTTTCCTGTCGCCAGCCTCCTGTCTTCGTTTCTCATCTGCAAACAACTGCTGCTCTGTTGGCTGTTCTTTATCACAGCGCTGATGCTTTTGTGCTGCCGTCTCCATTTCTTACTAACTCAGTTCCTCTCCTATATCTGTCTGTTTACACTCTTTTAGTAGTTGTTGAAAAGGGGTCGTAGAATTACTGGATCAGATTTTCAGCTGCTTAACATCAGCTGCCATTTGAGACTGAGGACAAATTGAAGTTTAACTATTTTTTTTTACTCATTTTATGTGATTTACTTCATTGTATTTGTGGCTATTCTACTCATTTGTCTCCTAAAAAATTACTTATAACCTGTAGAGATTATGCTGGGAATATCTGCATTTGTTGATTTAGTAGAGTTTTGAAAACTCTCTTTACTTAAACTTAGATTCAGTGAAGTTTTGCGTTATCAACCCTGTGAAACACATCCATTCACTGCTTTATTGAGGACTGCACTAAAAAGAAACCCATCTGTCTTAACGATCCTGTGCAGGTTTCAGTCCTCAGTATTCTTCTATCTCTGTCCCTCATTTCCAACTACCTTAAACCCCAAAAAACAGACTGGGACATAGATACCCAAACCGGAAAAGACTAGCTGGAGGAGTAACAGTTGTTCTTCTTTTTGTGTAGGCCGATTTACATCACTCACCCTCCCCACCCCCCCCCCACCCACCACTCATTCACCACTGTTTTTTTTACCCGAGTCTTTCCTCACCTTGGTTGCAGAAGAGTCCCCCCCAGCCCTCCTGACAGTTGCACTGCCATGGCTGCTGGCAGGTCCCATGGAGGCAGCCCGGGTAACGAATGCACTCATCACAGTAGCGGCCTTTGAATCCCACTCTGCACCTGTTGTTGTCCAATTAGGAGGGAACACCGGTCAGTCCACTCACATTACCTCATGTGTCCCACTAATTAATTAATGCCCCAGTGAACTAACTGCTGCAGGAAAACTTACTTGCACTCCCCGGGTTTCTCACAGAAGCCATGCTCTTCATCACAGCCTGGCAGGCAAATAGCTGTACAGTAAAGGAAGGAAAATGGGAAACTTTTAGATACTCTGAGACATCCAGGTCAGTAAAATGCAGGTTCTTTGTTTGGATTTATCACCTACATCCCAACATAGTCATTAAAATCAAAGAAAGGAGGGGCTCCTAAAACCCATTAGAGCTACCTTAAACTCAATCTCCTTATCACCGTGGAAGAATTTTCTGCTTAACATAGTGCAGAGACAAAGGAGGGAGTGTGTGAATGTGTGTGCAGCTCAGAGAGTGCGCACACACACACAGACCCCCTCAACCCACCCCACCACCCTCTTTTTTTCTTCTTCGCTGCGGGTCAAAACTCTTTTATTCATTCTGTGCGCGCGCGCACACACACTCCCCTTAATGTCTCGGATTGGGGCAGATAAGAGTGGACAGCTGGCGAGTGTGTTGCCAGTGCGCGACAGCTGCTCCATTGTCTCCTCTCTGCCGGCAGCTGCCCACTTCAAACAATACCTCCCCCGCCTCGGCCAATCAGCGGCCGGCCCACTCCCACAGTAACGAATCGGAAGGTAGCATGTAAATTTATGGCACGCGTGAGATTATTCCCAAAAACTTTCCTTAGAATAAATCAAGTGGTCGTGTGTGTGTGTGTGTGTGTGTGTGTGTGTGTGTGTGTGTGTGTGTGTGTGTGTGTGTGTGTGTGTGTGTGTGTGTGTGTGTGTGAGGGGGGTGGGGGGAGGGGCTGCGTGTGGTGTTTACGCACAAGTTGCCTTCTAACGGCACTCAGTGAGTCTGATTATAAACCCATCATGGAAAACAAGTACTTTTTTACGCATTTTCTCCACTGTAAACGACCTAACGGAACGCATCATCATGATCTTAGAATTAAGTTTAACACATTCTTTGTCAATATTTGCTGTTTTCAAGGTGAACTTGTACCAAATCCCTCAAAGACTTCTCCTTTGTAAGACCTTTCCTCATATTTCCACTACCCTGCCCATATGTGCGCACAATAACAAAGTTTGGGAACTCACGCTCGGTGCAGTACTGGCCCTTCCACCCTGCGTCACACACGATCTCCCCGCGCTCTCCACAGGTGAAGTGGCCGAACGCGTCGTCTCTCGGTCGGCAGAACACCGAGCAGCCGTCGCCGTAGTAGTGCTCATCGCAGACGAAGCGGTAGGAGTACTTGAGCTCCGTCCTGCCCACGGTGTGCAGGTCCTGGGACCACTCTTCTCCCACCGTCAGATGCCTCTGTGTGGTCATGGTGCTGATAACGCGGTCTGGGTTCTCTACAGGCAGAGAAGAAAGGGTTAAGGGATGGAAAATGCGTGGAAAGATGATCCAATCTGAGAAGCAGAGGGTGTTTGTTGCCTACCTGTGGAGAGGTCGTCTTTGGAGTCGGTGTGTAATGCCTCAATGATCAGCGAGAAGGTCCCCTGGGAACACAAATGGCTTGGTGAGACAGGTGGCCGGCGGAGATGTGGTGATAACATCAAGCAAAGGCCCTGGGCGATTGTGTCACACACTCCAACTCAAACAGCATAACATGATCCGCTGAAAGTCAATACCACTAAACTTTGTTCGCTCTCAGCTCTAAATTGCGGTAAGAAATCATGTCGCTGAGCGTTTTTACGCACGGATTTACCAAAATGGCGCGATTTCTCTGACTTTACTTGTAGTGAAGTGAGGTGAACATGAATGACTGCACTTACGGGCCACGTGAAGCCGAAGTTAATCCTGATGGGATTGGTGAATGAACTCTCCGGGATGACATCGGGGACTTGGAACGAGTTGGAGCCGAGCACCGGCGTCACTGCACCGCCGTAGGTGCACGGGGGCTCCGGGGAGGCGTTTGGCTGGTAGTGCTTCAGACAGATCCTGAAGAAGGTTTTACATTCGCACTGCTGGTGGAAAGACGATGTCAGGCCTCCTTTACAGCAGTTTTTGTTGCCCTGTACTCCCTTCTTATTTAGGAACTCCTGTAACTTCAGCTCAAAAACTCCCGAACAAAACCCCTGCGGAGGAAAGCAGCTTATTATCATCAACTGTACACACAGTAGCTCCCATGTATGAGTGTGTGTTGTGGTGGGAGTGGAGGGGAGGGGGTGATGGCTCATTGTTTGGAAGAAATAGAGATTTAGTTCCTTACCTGGCACAGCAACATGGACATGACGGCAAGAGTCAGCAGGATGACGCGGCCCATATTAAATAAATACATAATAAATAATAAATAAATAAAGTCAGAAGTGTCGGGGCTCAGCTTGTCCTCAGGGTGCCTCCTCCTGTTCAATTCCTCTGAGGAAGATGCATTGAGCACGTTTCTGTAGCCTCACGGGGTTTTCTCATGAACTGCTGCCGCTGTCAGCCACGCTGCTTCCACTCATGTCCCGAGGAAGGAAAAAGATAAATCCCAGACTTAAAAAAAAAATACACAAAAAATTGTGATAAGTGAACCTGTGCGAGTTAGGAATTAAAAACAGAGAAGTCCTCCAGTTCCGTTATAAAGCGTTAATCCAATGCGTAAAGACGGAAAAAGTCATGGGTTCCTTTTGGGGGGTTTTTTGTTTAGAAAGTGACAAAATACGGAAGTAGATTTTCATGTGTGAATATCTTGGTCTAACCCAAGGACAGATTTGTCAGTGGTCCAACATGCTTCCTTCTTCCTCTTAACGTCTTTCCTCACTGTGAACTGTGCGTCTGTCTCCAGCTAAGGCCGCCTGCAGCCTGTTATATACGGCCTGACACATGCTATGGTAATAACATGCAAATGCACCCCCTCCTCCCTGAGTTCACCTCCCAATCTGGCCCGGCTCTCCACAATAGGATCCCATGCAGTCCCCTAACAGCCTCCCTATTACCCAGCAGCAGCAGCACACGTAGCCTTCATATCTGAGCTCAAAATGGAGATGTGTGAAAATATTTCGGTCAAATAAGAAGAAGTAGATCTTAAAAGTAGAGCTGAGTGACTCCTGCAGACAGGGGACACCAGATAACCTGTTGTAGGGAGAGATGAAATGATAGACACACTGATGGTTTTATGTTTTTTGGAAATCTTACAAAGAGCATTAGAAAAACAAACATTAAATGTAGAGGATTCAGAAGAAATAAAATCCACTTTTTGTTTGTGTTTGATTTTTAGAAGTGGTTCTTTCTCCTCTTTGAAATCAGGTTGTGTTCTTAAACTGTTTCTTTGATTAGGAAAACTGATGAACTATATAATTTACTGGTTTTCCAAATCACAGCAAACAGAAAATCCCATGGGAATGTTCTCCAAAGGATTCCATTTGTGCAGCAGGAGGGTTCTGTAAAGGTATGATGGTCCAAGCAACTTTCCAACAAGTTTAGATTTTAGAAATCTTTTCAGTCCTCAGGAAATGAATTTGGTGAAGCTTTCAGAGAACTGTGGATATAAATTCACTGAGAGTTCCATAAAGAGATCCCCAACCCTCCATGAAGCCTGTTCAGTCAGTGTTCCTTGAAGGTTCTCAGAGAATTATTTTGGAAAAAACATTGACACAGTCTGTGGGGAATGTTCCCTTTGATGGCTATTTTGGTTCAACTTTAAAAGAACCCTTAAAGAACAGTAACTGAATATTCCTATAAGGTTATAGTTGAAACACCTATGTAGAACCTTTAGGAAACTGAGAAATTCAAAGCTCCATGAAGTTTTGTGAAGAACCTAGAAGATCTTTGGGGAACATAAACACCCAAGGCAAATGTTCCCTGAACATTAACAAAACTTTAACCTTCATGAAATCTTCCCTAGAACTGTGAAGACAATGTCCCTAATCAGCCAGTGTTCACTGACCATGTTTTTTTTTTCCTGTATATAGATGCACATTGTAGCTGTAGTCTACTGAATCTGAATGGGAGGACTTCTTTTGAACTTCCTACAGATGCCAGATTTCCCCCTGACAGGATGTTCATGACATGTGGTTGATCTGATCCCTCCAGCTGTTCCCTCAATGGATAAACTTCTTTGTTTCTGGCATCTTCAAAAAATGTTTTGGGTAAAGTGCCAGGAAAACACAAAACAAAACACAAGAGTATGAAGTTGATGAAGAAAAAACTCTCAACAGAAAAAAGGAAGAAAAAAAAAGGTTCTTGGTCAAACCCTGACTCAGTTAATTGTTTACACCCCTCCTTCCTTTTTTTCCTCTTCTGGGCATACACACCCTCTAGATTTTGGTATTTCTGGTTGTGGGAAGAATTTGATGCTTTGAATCGACTCAAAAGACTAAAGAGAACATTCCTTGGCAGAGCTGTGTGGTGAGGTAAACGACTTGAGGGGCTGGACTCCTGCCTTCCCATTTTCCTCTCCCCTTTTTCTCATTCTCTGGGCAAAAAGATTAAAAAAAAAGAAGAAGAAGAAGGAGGAGAGGGAGACGACGAAGACGCGCGTGTGTGCGTATGTGAATGTGCGTGCAAGAGGGCGCGCGCGCACCAGAGTCGCTCGCGTGGCCAACATGAGGGGGAACTTTTTGTCATTGTGTGTGCAGGACGAATAAGTTTGCTCTCTCTCCCCCTCAGCTGTATGGTAATTCGGTCAGCACCTGCTCTCCCCTCAATAACAGCGTGCGCGCGCCTCTCTGAGCTGAGCGCGCCGCCCCTACCTCCCCACACACAATACTCACTCTCCCCTCCTTCCACGCGCACTTTTCACTCCACATCAAACAGAACTGGATAAACACGGCATACATGTTTGTTTTATTCTTTCTTTTCACTTCGTCCTTAAATATTTACGCAATTCTGCCCAACATCGCAGAAAGAACATTATTATTATTTAAATGCTCTATATGCGTCTGCGTGAAGGTGGGGCTGTTGCGTGCACGTGCGTGTGCGTAAGAAGCAGAAGGTGGGGGCTGTTTCTTAATTAGGTCGTTCATTATTAGAAGTGTGATTTTTGTGCTGTATAATGGACCTATAGCAAGCTGCACGCGCTTTCCACTTGCGCGTGCGCATAAATTGTGTCACAGTGTTCAGATATGCACGTGACGGATGCATTTTTTTGGCGTCTGGCCCGGCTAGTGTCCACACCGGTACCTGCACTGATCCATCCGTCCCTGTTTCCCCCGGTGCGTCCGTAGTTACTTATTAGCTCTAATCAATGAAAGTAACAACCAAACAAAGTCCACCTCCATTAATAAACCTGTCCATCTCTCTTTTCACTCCAGGCTATTTTTCAAAGCAAACGCCGGCTGAACCGTGACCATCACCATTAACCTCCCATCGAAAACACCAAAGTCAATGATGATTTCACTCAAGCACAAGGAGGCACTTATTTAGTGTCTGTGATGGGTACTTTTACAGCTCGTACAAAACCTATATGGAACAAATCTCAGTTTGGTGTTACACGATTGAACCTTTAGCCCAACTGTCTTTTGGCATTAAAACAAAAAGTAAAACTGCAACGTAAACCTTCACTGTCATGACTCATGTCTGCTAAAGCATGTTCAACAACAGGCTTCACCAATAAGTAGTCAGTCTGCTTTCAATTCCTGAATAACCGTTTGTTTTGGACCATAAGTCATCTTATTCAGTTACTTAATGCACTTTTTTTTTCTTTTTTCTTTTTTTTTTGCATGTATCTCACTTTTATTGATTCTTTGGCAGGACAATCAATCTGATCTCCAAGAAGAGTATGGTGACAGAAAAAAAACCCTGAAAGTATGAATTCACCAAAGCTCCTCTAGTGCCAAGGAACTTAAGGAGGAAACAGCCTGAAACCAGTCTGAGTGAAGCTGGGGATCCAACTCAACCAGGGTCTGATCTTGTGAAACTAAAACAACAATCCTGGCCGGTTGTGGCTTTTCCTCTGTCCAAGATGCCCCTGGCTGAGCTGTGACTGTTTAACTAAAGTGCTACTGTAGGGGGCTGCTGTAGTTTAACTCCTGCCCACCAGTAGCTGCGCCAAACAAAAAAGGGTGACTCGGGGTCTGACTATTCATCCATTCTCTGCGCTTTAATTTCCATTGATTGTGAATGCAGGAGGGAGGGAGGAAGGGGGTCTTCAGTGAAGGACCACGACACGCCTTCAGACGCGGACAGACCCTTACAAGCCATCTGCCACTAACTACCCCCCTCTATATCCAGAAAACGACGTTTATTTCCCTGCTCCCCTCCCTCCCTCCCTCCTCCGGCCTGAAGCGCACGTCTCTATGCGCCTCTGTCCACCGGGTCCGTCTACACTCAACTGGAAGCATGTTAAAGGACCTGTAACGGTATGGGCCCTCCGGGGCCATATGGCGAGGGGGAAGCCAGGAGGGTTTTTTTTTTTCTTTTTTAGTCCCCGAAGAGGAGACACCACATGGTCACTCGTGGGAACGTAAACACGGCGCGCATCACACGATATCGATCATATGAAGCGATGATTGAGGAAGGGGGGGGGGGGGGGGGGGTCTGTGTGATGATCAATTGATTTTTCTTTTTTTTTTTTTTTACACTGATACCTCCTCATCAGTGCATGAAATACGGACTCATGTTCTGGAACGAGTGAAGCCCTGCTGATGCCAGGGTTGGTGGTTCCTTTAGTGTTGCAGGAGGAGCAAGGCACTAGAGTAAAGCTGCCATGACTGGAAGGAGAGGAGGAGATGATGGGGGGAGTGGGAAGAGGGAGGGGGGGTATCTTATAGAGGCCACTGGGGCTAAAATGTAGGCTAGTCTGGAAGCCTTAAGGAAATGGCACAAGTGACAAGAGATGTTTTACGCACGACGGCCAAAAAGTTAAAGTGATGAAAAATGAACCTTGAAGGTCCTTTCTAAAAGTTGTCCGTGTTTTGTAGCCTTATTATTATTCAAGGCCGTGGGCTTCGTCTCCTGTCTGCTTCTGTCCTGTTTTACCTGCTGAAGTGCACAGATCAACAGGCTCCTTTGTGTCCAGATCAGATTACCGCGGCCAGCTGCTGGAAGCGGGGGCCACAGGCCAGATCCGCGGCTCCCTCGGGCTCTTCAGGGCTCCCCTCGGCTTCCCACGGCTTCCACGCGGCTCCCGGTCCGGGCTGCTGTCTCATTTGCATATATAGGCCTACGTAGCTGTTACTGGAGACGTGCTGAGCTTAAGTTTATGGGAAGAGTGCCGCAGTAATTACGTGGGGGACCAAGAGACGCGCCTGCAAGTGTGTGTATGTGTGTGTGTGTGTGTGTGTGCGCGATATAAGTGTGTGAGAGGGGAGGGGTGTGCGGAGACACTGGGGACCTGAGGGAGGGGGGGGTTCAGAGAAGGAGCTGTACGTGGTCAGTCGCGTGCCA
This sequence comes from Sphaeramia orbicularis, assembly GCF_902148855.1. Lineage (NCBI taxonomy): Eukaryota > Metazoa > Chordata > Actinopteri > Kurtiformes > Apogonidae > Sphaeramia > Sphaeramia orbicularis. The sequence goes on from NC_043957.1 coordinate 25,347,601, forward strand.
GTGTTTATGAAAACACATCTGCCGCGCATCCCGGGGTGACGCACCACAACATATGCGGGTCCCTATGAATAAAATCGATAATTCAACAACTGATACTGTTTGTGACACGTTTACCCAAAACAAATAGTCATGCTAGTGTTAAGGAGATTTAACCCTGATGATGAAGAGATGAAGGTTATACAAACATGTAGACAAACACTGAAAATTTGCCTTTTTTAATTTTTATACATTTAAACACAACTTTCCAGGAGTAGAGAATCATCTTTGGGTATTTATGTGTGTCAGAAATAGATATTGTTGAAGTTTAGTTTAATAAGGTGTAAATATTATTATAAGGTCTGTACTGGCGCATCATACATATGTTTTTGTGACAATTATAAATGTTAATCAAAAGAATAAAGAAGCTTCATTGAGATGAGGTACTTAAAATTGGAGGTACTTGTGCTTTACTTGAATATTTCACTTTTCTGTAACTTTTGTACTTATATCACATCTCACAGGCAAATATCAAAGCTTTTCCTTCCTACACTAATGTGTTAGCTTTATATTTATTTATTTATTTATTTCAGATTACAGTTTTTCAATCTCTTGGTCCAGTTAAAAAAATCTCCAAATGTGTTGTTTTTGTTTTGTGTCAGTGATAAACTGAAGGATTGAACTTGGATTTGCTGGAAAATGCAGTGTTACAAAACTGGATGAGCCTGAGCTCATGAAATAGGACGTTTTAGAGATTTGTGTTTCTCACCAAGACACAGAATATGATGCATGGCTTTAGATTAAAATACCAACAGTATGAGCTCAGCCTTAAATATGTACAACAGTAAAATGCAGTACATACATAAAAAGCAGCAGTAAAAACATAAACTATAAAAAAAATTCTGAGGAAATTTCTAAATCTGCCACTTAGCTTCAGCTGAATCTTGCCAGTAGCTGCAAAGATAATCTATAGAGCATGGTGATATCAGTGTTTAACCCCTGTCTTAAGTCTTGTGTGTATTTGTGTATTATAGTCTGTTATTGTTACAGATGACTGTAGGATAAAAACTGATCCCTTAATTAACCTTAATGAAGACATATGTAAAAGTACAAGGACACTGATATCAGTTTATCTCTTAATTTATTTTCAGTCTGGTTTCACATATATATATATGTATGTATATATATATATATATATCCTTTATTTAACCAGGTAAAAAAAAGCCTAACTGATAGACTGTAAATCTCTTTTTCAAGAGTGACCTGGCCAAGAAAAGCAGCATAACATACAGTTTCTGACTAGACAAGACATAATCAACACATAATAATAATAAAAAAAAAAAAAAATTACAATTGATAGTGACAAAACAATCATTTGTGCAAGTTTAAAAAACAGTTACACTGACCAAGCTCATTGATTTCATGCGCCTTTAAAATAGTTTTAATTTCACCTACAGTAACAAGTTCAGATAGATTTAAGTTGTTTTGCAGGGCGTTCCATGCAGAGGGGGCAGCATATTGAAATGCAGTCTTACCCAACTCTGTTCTGGCTCTAGGAACCACCATCAGTATGTTTTTATACAAACGCAGAGCATACTGTGGTTGGTTTTTCTGCATATAAGTACAGAGGTAAGATTGGAGGAGCCAGGGAATACATTTGTAAATGAAAATCACCACCTGCGAACATACAGAGGGGAAACCAGCCACAGCATTCAAAGTACAATGGTGAACACAATTTCCACAGCCAGTCATAAAATGTAAAGCACAGTGGTAGACAGTGTCCAGCTTTTTAAAAAGATTTTCAGATGCATTCATAAAAAGGAATAATTAAATACAATAAAATCCTAAACTTAAATGTACTCTAAAGATATCATCTGCAGGCAACAGTATCACATACAGACAGACAGACAGACAGACAGACAGACAGACAGACAGGCAGGCAGGCAGGCAGACAGACAGACAGACAGACAGACAGACAGACAGACAGACAGATAGACAGATAGATAGATAGATAGATAGATAGATAGATAGATAGATAGATAGATAGATAGATAGATAGATAGATAGATAGATAGATAGATAGATAGATAGATAGATAGATACTTTATTCATCCCATAGGGAAATTTACTGGTACCAGCAGTATCCACGAACTAAAAAAAAAACAATTGTAAAAAATACTTTAAATACAAGGTTAATATGAGGGTTAAAATGGTTCCGAATTATTGTATCTCAGCTTTTACTTCTACTGAGGAGGTAACGTTTGTGTGTCAGCGTGATTATGCAAAGAAACAACTGCAACAATTTTCATGAAACTTTGTAGAGGGGTAGGGCCTGGGCCAAGGATGCACCCATTACATGTTGGTGCAGATCCGCTAAAAGGGGAGCAGACTTATTAAACATTTTGGGATGGTTCATTTTACTGAATTACTGGACTGCAGTGACTTGGTGATTGTTTACGCCAGAAAACTGAAAGATAGTTGTCATACTTGTTTTCTAAATCTAAGATGACATATTTGTCCCCTTCCACAGTCTAAAATCCAAACCAAGCAAGATATTATCATTTCTCAGTGCTAGAAACTGTTAGTGTTTTATATCTATTCTCGATAAATGAGTGATTTTAAACAATTCCAATTTATCCCATGGGTGTCAGATGAGGATGAGGTCAGTCTTCGACATCAAAATGGGAGAAAAACCTTTTCTGTGTCAGTCTGGATTTGTAGACACGTTACAAGAAACAGCCAAAGACAATATGTTATAATGCTAAACTGTGAAAAGCCTCTGCAGACCAAAAAGAAAAATACCAGTTATTCTGATATTATTATTATTATTATTATTATTATTATTATTATTATTATTATTATTATTATTATTATTATTATTATTATTATTATGTTTTTTTCTGTGCATAAGTAGTATATTTCAAGCCAATGACTAGTTTTAATTTAGTTTATATTTAGTTTCAGTGTAAGTTTTAGGTTTGAAGGAATCATGCAGAAGAAGCTGTAAGTGAAGGATAAAAGGAATGCATGACACCAAATAGGATTTATGGATATTATGCAAAGCCTTATTGTTCTCAAACTCCTCACATCATAAACCATTAACGCTGCTGGAAAATGAAGCTGATTTTTTCTGTAATTCAATATAGCAGTTATATATATTTTTTAAATTTTGTTTGCAGTTTTTCCTCAAATGTGACCCAAAGTAGTTATTTTTGACCAATTAGTAGTTGTTTTTCATGTCAGCAATAACAACACTAAACACATGGATGAGTTTTTAGACCAGTGAGCTGTACAATCCTCCATTTCTCACTCTTAACTTGAGTCTAGTTTTGTTCTCTTCAGCCTTAATAGCCTGTATGAATGATGAGAGAGTAAATGGAGGAAGTCCAGCCCTGCCCCTCCCCTCTCTCTCTAACTCTCCCTCTCTATCTCTACAACCATGAGCATCTGCCCAGAAATGAACAGATGTAGGCACCTGCGTTGTGGGCCCACATATGCGCCCGTTCCCCCCCTCCCCAAAACCCCCTTTCAACCTTCCATGGGACCCAGAGCCGACCACAATGGGGAGAGATCAGGGATGCAGTAACCAAATACTGCCTATCCCCCCAGGACACTCGCTCTGTTAGAGGCATTGTCACCAGTTATATCAAGTGGCTGCACCAAACAATCTGCTGTATGACTGCTCATTTGAGACATAACATAATTCAGAGGGACAGAGGAGGGAGGGGGGGAGGACAGAGGTGGCTGCCTGGATGATTTCTATGGCTCGGATATGAAGTGGTGGCTGTCTTTAACAAGTGGGCTCAGGTTTTCTTGCAGCTGAATTGAATCCAGTCTTGGGATAAGTGGGTTTGTGTGGAGGGCTCAGGGCGGCAGGTGCTAGCTGGAGTAGAAGGATGAAAGAGAGGCTTGTCAGAGCAGGGTGGGTACAAGACCAGGTTACACTTAAAAAGCCCAGTTTTGTTCTGAAAAAGGAGGTCCGACAGCCCACCGGTGGACCAGCGGCGGATAATGGCGCCTTAATAGCCCCCCGCCTCTATCTCTCAGCTGCCACTGGACGACAGAGGATCCACACGCACCTGTTGTCGTCCCCCTATTGTGTCCGGCGAGGGTTAGCGCGCTACACCTCAGGAATGCTCCCTGTCCAGAGGCCTGGCCATCCCAGGAGAGAGCTTAGCCACGGTGGGATGAGAGGAGAGGGGAGGGGGCTGAGGAACCAGCAGGGAAGCTATAGAGGACAACGAGAAGGAGGGGAGGAAGAGGGGAGGGAGGGAGGGTGCGTTCCTCCAAAGCCAGTGTCCTCTCTCCTCCTCTCCAGGGGCCTGTCCAGAGAGCCCTGTCCTAAATCACTGGCCCCAGGGGGAAGGCTCTCCTTTGTAAAGAGATGGCCCCTGCAAGCTGGGCCGCCAGCTGCCACTGTTGCAGCGTCATCCCCCCCCCACTCCTCCTCCTCCCCCCTCCTCACCAAACCACCTCCTGACACACACACCTCCTCCCAGCATCCCCTCTACCTTCAGCACCATGACAATGCTCCCTGTGGCCGGGGGCCACAGGCCAGCGCAGAGCATTAAAAAGGACTTGGAGCAGACTCTTGAGAAAGGCCACGGAAGAGCAACACGTTTTTTGGACCAACATTAATGATGACAAACTCAGAAAAGGGTTACAGTGCGTGACATGGTAACCTGAACAACTCCCACCCCCCCACACACCCCCATGTGAATGAAACAAAAATCAGAATTCATACCCTTTGACATTGCAAGAGTAAGTTGTGCATTAGAATTTCACAACAAAGACTATATTTAAAATTTCTTTTGCTTTTGTACTTACAGCTAATGTTTCCAGCAATGTTCAGACATTTAGACAAACCCTTAATTTTACTGTGTCATGCATCAGCCTGTTTCCTTTGGCCACTACAAACATTGTCAAACATGTTAGTTGCCACTGTTTCATTAAATGATTTAACATGAATCTACATCACCAGTGTTAATAATGCTGCATTCCAGGCAGGTTTTTGAGACCGTAAATCACAACTTCAAACCATGACTCATGACTTTGTAACGTTCCAGGCAAGTCACGCCAAACTGCCTGAGCGCAAGGAATTGTGGAAGCTAGATGTAAACAAACCAGCAAGTTCAGACTGTTCGGAACTTATGTTCATTTACAGTCATTTCTATCCCAGAGGTGTTTGCACTTTGCTTATTTGAGGGAAACAGATGAGTAAAAATTGCACATAAGGCAAGAGAAGCTGTTATACCTTTAACGTTATGTTATTTGTATATTTGGATACGTATTTGGTATTAATTTATTATTCTACTCAATGGACTGAAAACTAGCTAATGCTAGAGCAGCTGCTGATTATGCAGAACATTTGCAGATAAATAACGATAGAGCAATACTTTGTTTTAATTAACAATTTGCATAAACACCCCATCCATGGGAGCCGCCATTGCTGTTTGAAGGGCTATGCAACGTCAGAGCTCGGAATTGGGAGTATATCGATCTAGTACGAGTTCACGGGTGGGAAGTCACAAGTTTGACTGCCATTCCAGTGCATTTTCACCAGTAGAAGGTTGGAAAAACATGAGTTATGGGTGGCCTGGAACACAGCATAAGCCACTACTGCAAACATGTAAATTCCCAGTTTGGGATAAATAAAGTACATCTATCTATCTATCTATCTATCTATCTATCTATCTATCTATCTATCTATCTATCTATCTATCTATCTATCTATCTATCTATCTATCTATCTATCTATCTATCTATCTATCTATCTATCTATCTATCTATCTATCTATCTATCTATCTGTCTATCTGTCTGTCTGTCTGTCTGTCTGTCTGTCTGTCTGTCTACCCATCCATCCATCCATCCATCCATCCATCAGTCATGTCTCTTAAGCCACTTTTACACAGAGATCCTGGAAAAAAGGTGAGATGGTGATTCCACCTTTTTTCCACCACTGACCTATTTCCACAGCCAAGCCTAAGGAGTAACAGAGGTGAGACAGGCTGGACTTTTACACAGCGGACCTGCATTCCAGAATCAAAGTAGTGGTGACGCAGCGCAGCGTATACTGTGACGTACAACTTGTGCATCAGAAATACCCCAAGCATAGCGGTGTTGCTAACCTCTTCACAGTCGGTTCCGTCTTTCACCGTCCCACAAATGTTAGCATGAATAGAGTCCTCTGCCTGAAGTGACAACAGTTCGCAGATTTTGGTGTCTACACAGTTCAACATCTTTCTGGTCACGTTGATATGTTTGTTCACTGTACACGGCCCGTGCTACTTTTTAAATCCCCCCAGTGCGGAGGGCGCACACACAAAACGTCATCAAAACGTCACACCTTGGTTGCAGAACGAGAGGTGTTCCTTTTACATAGTGTTCCGGAATCATGATTCCACCTTTATCACCACTCTGTTACTACGTCCAGAGGCATTACACACCTGCAATAAAGGTGGGGCCAAATGATCCCACCATTTTGTTTACACAGACGTCATTCTGGAATGAAGGTGAAATATTCCCTTAATAGAAGTGCTGTGTCAAAGCGGCTTTAGATTTCCATAATCTCATTCTACTTCATAACATCATCCTCTACTACATCTTTTATGATTGTTTTGATTGAGAAACCCCAAGTAGTTGAATATTAATGCAGCAAAGAGCACATTAAACAAACTAACAAATAAACAAAAAACTAAAAAAAGCACTTGGAGAGTGCAAACCTCCGTCAAGGCCGATCAGTCCCCCCCACCCCCGAATCACCGCCAAAATTTAATCATTTGCTCCTTGCGCCAGTATAAACATTTCCGGAAAATGTCATCAAAATCTGTCCATTACTTTTTGAGTTATCTTGCAAACAGACAAACAAAGAAACAGACAAACCCTGATCAAAACATAACCTCCTCAGTGGAGGTAACAAACAAACAAACAAACAAACAACAAACAAAAACATCGTCAGAGGTACAGACATGACTCACAAACTTTACAAAATCGTAACGACACTTGCATCTTGGACATCATCAGTAATAAGCTGTGATATTACTTGGACTTTAATCTCTTGCCTCAATATTTTCCCAAAGATAAAGAACAAAAAAGTGCTGTAAATTGTCCTTGACTTTCATCCCATCACTGCCTCTGCATGAAAATATGAAACTTACCCGAGTCTGTATTCAGTAGCAGAAGAAGCCATGTGAAAATCCAGTCCTTGATCATACATTAGATGAAAATTTGCAGCCCATTTAGGAGCTGTGTCTTTCTTCTTTCGTTTTCTACTTTGTCAGAAAGCATGAGGACGTTTGGCATCCTATAAACACAGATTTAGATTTTAACCAGAGTCATAAAAGCAGCAAAGTACGTTTTTGTCTATGCAGAGGTTGATCTTATCAAGTCAGTTTGATTTTATTATTTTAAACTCATCCTCCTCAGTTCCATAAACCTCCAGTATGGATAATGTTTAGAGACAGAGCACATGTAATGGTGTTAAATAGGTAGAAATCAACAAATCAACAGCCTTAATTTTATAAGGCTGTGTTATTTGTAAGAGACTGCAGTGTAATCTCACTTCCAAAGACTCTACTTCTACTGCAACTTGAAAAAACACCTTTAGCTCTGTTTTATTCAGCACTCAAACATAGCAGATCTGTAGACCAGCCTCTTAGTGCTATATTTTTCATTTTGTTAAAAAAGAAAAAAAAAGTGACATTTAATTAGCGTCAAGGCAGCAAAAGACACTTCAGAAACCAAGTGAGAACAAAATGCGTTGCTATGAGCTGTGGAAAATGAAAGGTCAAAGATAAATCAGTTCTTGGTCTTTTCTGACAAATCAAACATTGCACTTTTACAGTTTACATCTTTACACATGTGTTAGTGTAAAACAATGTTGATGTAAGATCTGAAAATATGTTTTTACATTGAGTGAGTGACTGATGATCTGCAGTGGAATGCATTTTCCCAGTGTTCCTCAAATTTAGGGTTGGGATCAGGTCGTGACAATCATGTATATAAGTCCATTACTCCATTTTCCCATTTCAAATAGAAGAAGGAAAAAGATTTTTGCTGCTTGAAATCTAATTTGTTAGGTGTGATTCGACTACACTTCACTTAGTTTTGCTTTAATCCACATATTTTATTAATTAATTAATTAATTTATTTATTTATTATTGCACTTGAATTTTTCTATGACAATTGAAAGGGCAAATAAACGCAGGTGGATGGAAATGCACCTAGAGTTTAGACAAAGCCAAAGTGTTTTTTGTTTTTGTTTTTTTTATTGTGTGCTTGCTGATATTTTGCCAGTTGTGATGACATTTCAATATTACGTCCTCTTCTTGTGGGCTATGTCTCTGATCAGTCAACAAATTGCATTTAATCAACATGTTTTGACTGTGGGGTGAGTAGAAATGGTATTTATGGCAAGGCTTGGTCTAGAGCAGATGCTAAAGTTGTTGGAATTCCTGCATCAAACCAACCATGGAACATCTGAAATTCCTGAAAATATATTAAAAAAATAAAAATAAATGTGCAGGCATCATGTCAATCAAAATTCATCATTCAATCACACTAAAGCTGATTTATAACATATCAGTGCATCCCCTTATTTATAGGCTTTGTGACGTGTAACCGATCCCTTTGTCAGTATTTTTGTGATCATATGGGTCACAATGCTGCACCTGATGAGCTGATCTGCCTCATTAGATGTAAGTGTTGCAGATGAACTCAATTCACTGGGAGTTTTTGTGTTCTCTTTTGGATTTCATCCCCCACCATCAGCTCCACTCTGTAGGAGGATTTTCCCATCCATAGCTGAGGGAGGCGTGCTCCATTGTGCAGCTTCTAATGATGATTGTAATGATGGCTTGTCCATCTTTGATAAGAAACAGCACGCCCTTCATTAAAAGGCCCGGGGCCCTGGTTCTCATGGCTGCCGGTGCGTCCCCCGAGTCGGACAGCAGGCGAGGGGAGGCGAGACGACACCCGTGGCACACGCCTGTTGACCGAGCCACAAAGCAAAAGCGTGTGACACTCGCCCCACCCCCGCCGCTCCCATTGTCCTCCCCGTGGGTCCCACAGACAAGACCAATCCTGTTACCCTCACCTCCTCACCCCCAGCCTCCCCCACGACCACAGAAACCACAACAAACACTCACTTTGCAAACCAAGGTTATTAATGTTGACAAACTTCAACGAAATAAAAAATACTAATGCTAAGTCACTGAACCTATGCAGTTACAAAACTAACAAGAATATACAAAAAATATCCTCCTTCTCAGGGGTGTTAAACATAAGGCCCAAATGGTCCAATCTGGCCCTCCAGATGAATTTACAAAGTGCAAAAATTACATTGAAATTATACAGTCAAGGGTGATCAGGGGTGAAAAACCACTTAATGTGATGTCAAGTAAAGTAATAGCATAATAACCTCTAAATAATGACAACTCTGAAATTATATTATGAAAATATTTACATTTACAAACTATCTTTTAAAAAATGGGAATAACCTGAACACATGTGAACAAAATGAAATGTCTTTAAAAACATGAGTGCAATTTTAACAATATTATGCCTTTTGCTAAATGTTTCTCCCCATTTGTAGATCCACTGTGTTAATAATAAGCTGAGACATATAGTTGAAATTGCGCTTATCTTTTTCAAAGGTATTTCAGGGTGTACATGGTTGTTTTCATAATGTAATTTAACAGTCACACTAAAACAAACAGAAAATTTTGTTTGTTAGTTTGAGGTTATTATCCCTATTATTTTACTGGTCCAGCATACTTGAGATCACATCAGACTGAATGTGGCCCCTGAACTAAAATGAGTTTGACAGTCCTGCTCCTTCTCGACACATTAGTTTCATATCTTGGGTGGATTTGAAGTGTATCCTCCAGTTTCTTATCTGTGCCAGTTTTATGCCAGCAGATGGAAACTTATCTGAGTTGCCAGTCGTTCCACACCTGGCATCATGGTGTGAAAGTCATGAGAAAACGCGAGGGGCCCCATGTGGGATTACAGAGCAGGTGTCTTGGAATGAAACTGAAAATACATGAAAGACTCTCAACAGGAAAAGAAAATATCCCATGAATCTTAAAGTTCTGAAAACCTTGAAAAAGACCATGTTGAAAAAGGAGAAGAATCGGCAGTTTGTTGAAATTTCATTTTGAGTTGATTTGTGTTAAATGAATGAAATCACTAGTTGTTGTTTTTTTCTCTTCAGACTGACACTAATACAATCTCACATCAGCAGCAGGATTACCCACAGTTTAGGTTACATTTGTGTATAACATTATTTGAGCCCATGTACAATTTATGTATCCCTGTTTTGTCCATGTGAATATTTCTCATTCATGATACATATACTTACATCTTTTATAGACACCATTAGTAGTTGTTCATCTGTCCTGTGAGAATAATAAAATGGTGTTTGGTTGACTCATCTTTTTCTTTACCTCACCAGAGTTTTTACAGTTTATTGAAACCACAACTAAAACAAAAACTTACTTGTAAAAATAAATGAGCTCCATTTCTAAGCTAATTTGTGAGCTGTTTCACATTGGTGGAGCAATAAATGAGCAGAAATTACACTAAACTCTGAGTCTGCTACACAGAAATCAGTGTATAGACTGTTACCATAGATACAGTCAACTGAGAGTTACTAATTGTTCACACATTGAAAATGAAAAGTGATAAATACAGTCAAGGCCAAACGTTTTGGCAGCGAATCAAACTGTCTCTTTATATAAATGTGTATTTGCTTATGAAGGTTTTGGACTCATAGAAAATGCTTGTGATTATTCTTCACTCTACCTCAGAAACATATGGGAACACCCCAGAAGAACTGAACTGACGTATTAGTGGCACTGACAAAACTTTGGCCCATGGCTAGATATCTGAATTTCTTCATATATGTTATTTATTCTACCTTTAATGGATGATGGGGCACTGGAATAAAAAAAAAAAAAAAACTTTGTTAAACTCTGCTTTTGTGAAACACTTTGGTGTTGTTCATTCTCTCACCCTGCCCTTTTCTCAAAATACAAGAATAAATTCACTGTGGTGCAAAATAAAATAGAGCAAAAAGTTCATTCAAGAAACATGGTTGAAAATACTTGTGGAAATCAAATTAAAAACAAACTGAAAGCCTGAATACAAATAAAATCATTAAAAGTGTAAAAACAGAAAAAAAAAAAAAAAATCACTAAACACGTGATCCAGCAATAAAAACTAATTCAACCCTGACTGAAACAAAAAGTCCAAATGAAACAGAAGTGAAAGCTAATGAAAAATGCAAAAGTCCTCTAATCTTGTTGAGAAACCCTCTGACTCCCCTTCTTTCCTCCTTTCACTGCCTCCACTTCACAATCAATTTTACCAATCAGCTGATCTCTCTCTTTCTCACACATCCACCAGGGGTTGCCCCCCCCTCCACCCTTCCTCCATCACATCCCCCTTCACCATCAGCTGCTACATAAGGTGGAAATCCATCATTGTGTGTAAAGAAGGTGCTCGTGCACGCCGTGGGTTTGGGGGTGGGGGGCATGATTGGTCCAGGAGGAGGTGGGGAGGCTCGGTCTAATTCACTGATTCACATGCAGACAGTATTTCTTGGAGGAGGGTGTGGCAGGTGGGTGGGGTCTGGGTTTTAGGGATGCTGGATGGTGGCGGTGATGGTTGTGGGATGGAGGAAGAGGGGAGGCACAGGGGTGATAGGGAGGGAGGGAAGGGGAAGGGGAGGGGGGGAGGGGGGGAGGGGGGGTTGCAGCGGCTGCCGGGGTCAGGCCTGTGTGTCCTGGGAAAGTTGGGTTCTCCATTTAAATGTGCACATGTTGCGGCCTTCTGGTGGCTGCGTGAATGCGCACGGTGACAGATGGCCCCGGCCCATAACTATAGAGTCCGAGCAGCCCGGTCCCCTGAGGCAGGGAGAGAGAGAGGGAGGAAGAGGAGGAGAGGAGGGAGAGAGAGAGAGAGAGGGAGGAAGAGGAGAATGTAGCGCTCAGCTGATCCCAGAAAAAGATGAGGGAAGGAGGAAAGGCAAAGAAGAAGGAGGAGGAGGAGTGTGTTTGTGTGTTCGCATCTATGTGCATGTGTGTGTTGGAAAAATGGGGGAGGGGTAAGGGTTGTAGGAGGGGTAGGAGGGGCCTTAATCCCAAACTCTAAATTGAGTTAATGTATTTGCCTGGTCTGCAAACTCCAAAAGGAGGCCTGGGGTCCCCAAAAGATTCTGATTAGGTGTCTAGTTTATCAGATGAGGGAGGAGGAAGGGGAGGGGGGGGCACTGTTTGTACATGAGTAGAATAGAAGCTTTGTATGTTACATGTGTGTGTCTGAGTGTGTGTGTCGATGAGGTTTGTGTGTTTGGTGCTGCCCAATGTCTCCATTCACACACTGTGCACATCTCTGTTGTTTTGCACTGACTCTTCATTAATCCTGTTAAGCAGCGATGTCAGCACCTGGTTAAAGATGATTTTTTTTTTACAGATTTACATCCTGGGTTGTAGGTGTGTGTCTGTGTCTGTCACCGGCAACGAGAAACATCTACTGAGCCAAGATGCTTAGTCTGTGTTTGAATAAGTTGAACCAAAAAAAGTCCCAATATTGTGAGTAAAAAGTGTCTCTGTTTGTGTTTCACTGTGTTTTTCATTCATCTTATCTCTGCATTCATGTGTGTGATGACATTCACTGCTGTACATGTTTAAGGATGAGCTCTTTTAACCACTTCGTATTCAACTGGGTGCAAATATTATCAGCAAAACCACTGTACTGAGACATTTTGAGATATAGGAGATCTAAAAACACATTTTTTGTACTGTGTGTCTGCAGTAGCCCAAGAAAAACAGTCAAAGTTATCAGAAATACATATATTTTTCATATAAGTGATGCGTAATTCACAGAAATGTAACCCTTTAGCCCCTGGTGTATCTGTGGTGAGCGTTCTGAATGTATAATTTATTTTAAATATTCATAAGAATTCAACCGTTTGCTCTATAAGAACATTTTCAAAACATGCTGATAGAATAGACCTAGTCCTTTCCATAGACATCTGAGCATGCCCCCCCCGCCACCTGTGTAATGGGGGGCAAATGTGAGACCAAACCGCAATAAAAGTAGACGATTTGGGCTTTTTTTAAAACACTGTTTTCCTTGTCGTTTTTTGTTTTTACTGTTGTTTGCAGTGTTGTTGTGATTTTCCTTTATTTATTTATTTTTTTTACTGTGTTTTTACCAAGTTTTGACCGTGTAGCTGCTTTTTGGATCTCAACCAGATGCCAAAAAGCAGCCTGACTGATTTAGAAAAAAAGGGCCCCAAAACAAAAAAAACTACTGGGCCAAAATTCCAATACTTACTACATCAATACTTCAGGAAAAACCTGTCAAACTTCAATTTTTCTTCTGCAGTGGCTCAAGAAAAACAGTCAAAGTTATCAGAAATAAATGTATTTTTCATATGTTATAAGTGATGCATATTCACAGAAATGTAACCTTTTAGCCCCTGGTGTATCTGTGGTAAGTGTTCTGAATGTATAATTTAGTTTAAATATTCATAAAAATTCAACTGTTTGCTCTATAGGAACATTTGCAAGATGTGCTGATAGAATAGACCATAGACATCTGAGCATGCCCCCCCACCACCTGTGTAATGGGGGGCAAAACACAGATTAGTGAGTGAGACCGACCCATTATAAAAGTAGACGATTTGGACTTCTTTTTTTTTTTTTTTTTTTTTTTTTACACTGTTTCCCTTGTCATTTTTTTGGTTTTTACTGTTGTTTGCAGTGTTGTGGTTTTTTCTTTTTTTTTTTTTTTATACTGTGTTTTTACTGAGTTTTGACCATGTAACTTTTTGCAGTTCAACCAGGTGCCAAAAAGCAGCTGGACTGATTTAGAAAAGAAGAGCCCCAAAACAAAAAAACTAAAACAAAATTCAAATACTTACTACATCAATACTTCAGGAAAAACCTGTCAAACTTTAATTCCTCTCTTTGTCTTTTTCTGTTATTCCACCCAGTTTTGACCCTAAAACACACAATAAAGCAAAACCACTGAAGAAAAGGAACACAGCAGCTTTTATGACGCTGGAACAGACGCAAATTTGCAGTGGCACGTTTACCTGGAAGAAAGTCTCAGGGGTTAAAGGCTGAGGAAAAGCTTCCTCTGGTTACAGTGAAAGGGAATCTATATTTATCACAGTAATTTTTTTTTTTTTTTTTTTTTACACTAATTTCACTTTAGTTGTGGCAAGTATGGTCTTTTTTATTTTTCTTTTCAGGACCGATGAAGTCACTTTAATATTTTATGTAGAAAATATATGTTCAGCATGTACTAAACAGTCGACTGTCAATGATTTGTTTTTAATTTTATGGCTTTTTGTTTTTGTTTTTTTTTAATCTATTCTTGTATTTTATTCTTTTATTTGGGTTTTATTTATTCTTCTGTACAGCACTGTTTTCTTTTTTGTGCAGTTCTATATCTTTAAATCTATTCTATATTTTATTCTTCTATTTTGGTTTTAATTATTCTTCTGTACAGCACTTTGGTCCATTGCAGTTGTTTTAAAGTGCTTTACAAATAAAGTTGGATTGGATTGGATTGGATTGGATTAAAGAGAACATAAAAAAGTGAATAATTACAGGTAATTAATAGTGGTTAAAGACGCCTATTAAGAAGGACTCTAACTCCAGACACATGTTCTGCCCTCAGAGCCTTAAATAAGAAAAAAATCTATATTTTGACTTTGTTTTTATTTCAGTTAGTTGTGTTTATGTCTCAATATCAGTTTATTACTTTTCTTTACTAACCTACGAAAGGTTCTACCCAGATACACTTTAACTTATTGATCGTAAAATAACATTTTGCTTTCCTCCTTAATAGACTTTTCACTAGTTTTCCATAATGCTGTAGGGTCAAAACACAGTAATGTCTGGTCAGAGAACGAACTTTAATTGATTGCCATTCTAATATTTATTTCAAAATAAAGTAGCTCCTTGTTTTGGATAATCCCTTATGGTCCAACTAAAGCAAAAATGAATTTAAAAGTAAAAATGTGGGTCATTTAGCAACACTAATCTGTCAAACTGTCTCTAAAATGTCCCGTCAGAGAGATTTCGAATACCCTGCTTTGACCCTGATAGTGTCTTTCCACATTAAGCCTCTGAAACTTGTCAAATGTTTGTATTTGTTCTTCAGTGCACCTCAGAATCACATGGAAAAAAGTCTAAAAGTCAAAAACTTAAGCAGCAGAACTCGTGGAAACCAACTTTGCATCACAGCCGACTGTATTCCCTGATAAACTGTGAATTAAACTGACATATATCATGGGAAACATCACTTTTTAAATATTCTGAATCATTTTAATGGTGAACCACCTGTCTGTTGAAACCCTGCTTCAGCTGTTTTTTTTTTGTGTGTCCTTTCTGGTGTGTGTATGGTTTCACTCCCACTCGCTGGTGTTTTTGATGCATTTCAATGCATGGCAACACATTCTGCCTCCCACGCACACGCACACAAAAGGAGGAAAGTGATGCTGCGCTGACGCTCTTTCCTCGTTTTGTCCGTGAAATCAGGATAATTGGATCCACCACCACTTCTAATCACCTCTTTAGCATTTATGAGCAGTGTTTTGTATATATAATCTAACCCAATGTTTATGAATGTATTTTCCTGTGGACTCCAAACTCACTGTCCTCACATCTCTCACTGTTTTTAAGCAAAACCTGCAACACATTTTAGTTGACTGTTGCACCTGTTCAGTATTTGTCTCTCACATTTCTCAAAATTATTGTTGTAATGTACTTATTTATTAACTGTTAGTTTCTGTATATTGCATAACCTTGTTTTTACTTTTAGCCCCCCTCCACCCCCACCCTTCAAGGAGCCATTGCTCTTTGATCAGGCTGCATTTGTAAATAACAATCTGGTCTTAATTGCTTGCCTGGGTAAATAAATAAATAAATAAATACAATAAATACAATATTAAAGGCTGATGTACAAACAGATGACCAATAACAATGTACTAATATTGTTGTATTTTCTAATGTTCAAGGGAGATTATAATGATGTTGTGCTTTTAAGTTGTCCCTCAGTGGATCCATGTCAGGAGGTTTTGGGAACTTGAATAGTTTTTGGGATGAGGTGGATCATTTTAAAATCTCACTCAGTGTTTCAGGCTCAAAACCTCCCACTTTATGTCAAGTTACATATTATATTAAATATTAGGCCTGCCACGGTACACGTACTGAACCGTTTTGGTACACACCTGTTTGGTTCTGTACACAGCTGTACCGAAATGGCACAGTATGTTGAGAAAAAGACAAAGGAACAAAAGACGTTGTTTGATGCGGAACTTTAAATCCGCGTAAGTTCCACACGGACATATTAAAGGATGCACACATTGACCCGAAACACGAAATATTAGCTGATATAAGGTAAAAAAAAAACAAAAAAAACAAATATGATGTGAACCTGGAAGGAAGAGACTGAAGACCCTCTGCCCCCAGTACAGTCCAGTTTGGATCAGTTCAGGTCCCAGTGAAAGACAACAACGAGGAAAGAGACGTTAATAAGATGGACGTTGTTTGGCCCCTATGAGCTACGGTAGTTCTAAAACACTTACACTAGCTCTGTCTGTCTGTCTGTCTGTCTCTGTCTCTCTCTCTCACACACGCTGTATAACAGAGGAATAGAACCCGTAGTTGGACATTGAAAGTATATAAAGTTTCACTTTCGTTTCATGCCAGCGTTTGTTACATTACTTATGGACCCCCCCACCCCCATCCCCTCGGCTCCAACCAAAACAAAACAAAACAAAAAATCCCCCCGACAAATTGCACCCTGCACGCTTCCGCGCACGTACACAAAGTGGCCTAAAGAGTTTATCTGTCCTAAAATAAATAATTTGGTTAATTTTTTGTTGTCAAAGTTGCTCTTCAGTTTGTTAAAACAGAATACCAGTTTGTCCTCTTGTTAATGTTGCACTTCATGTGGAATGTTTTTGGGGTATTTTTATGCAGAATGTGAATGAACAGAACTATGATTAGATTTTTTTTTGTTTGTTGAAAACTACCTGTCAGGGAAAAGTGCAATACTAATGTTTAAAATACATTTAGGAATATTAATAATTTATTTTATTTTCTATTTGATTTATAGCAGCAGAATTGTATTCCTGTTTTTTTATATTCAAATTTTTCAAAACATTGGGGGAAAAAATTCAAAAAATTCATAAATGTATTAAAGACATTTTGAGGGGTTTTCTTTCTTCCTGTACCGAACCGAAAAAAGAAACGAACCATGGCTTTCAAAACTGAAAACGTACAGAACCGAAAATTTTGTGTACCATTACAGGCCTATTAAATATATATTTGTGCTGTCAAACAATTAAAAATTTTAATCAGATTAATCACAGGGTTGTTGTGGATTAATTTCAATTTATTATGATTAAATAGTAATAATAATACTACATTTTATTTGTAGGCGCCTTTCTTGGCATGCAAGGACACTGTACAGTAAACTGGAGAGTATAAAACAAGCAATTAAACAGAGTACAAAATAAAAGGCAGGATAAAAATTGGACAATGCAATTGTAGTCACAGTATAAATAATGAATATCATTCATTTTGAATAAATATTAATCATGTTTCATTTTGCATAAGAGGTTATATATGCACTTAACGTGTTTATTCAACACCTTCAACAACTGTTCCATCTGGGGTTTTTTGTCCTCATATTTCCATCCAGAGGCCAATGTGCTGTTTAGTTTCTTCCATCTTTATTGGTTGGTTCTGCTGTCTGTCACTACTGAATCAACTGAACGTCTGCACATGTGCAACAAACTGACCCAAATGCGTTGGCAGAGACGTTTGGAGTCATTCTGTGCTGCAGATGGGTTAATGGACTTAAAAATTTGAATCAGATTAGTCATGATGATGGATTAATCTGCGTTAATGCGTTAATTATATGATTTTTTTTGATGATTATTGAAAATGAAACTCATTTATTCCCTTCTGCAAAAATGCAACTTTATGACAAACACAATCTTTCCTCCTTATCCTCCTCCTCGTTCTTTTCCACCTCCTCCTCCTTCTCCTTCTTCTTCCTCTTTGTCTTCTCCTCCTTCTCCTCCTCTTCTTCCTCCTTTATCTTCTTCGTCCTCTGTCTTCTCCTCCTTCTCTTTTTCCTCCATCATCATCTTCCTCTTCTTCTTTGTCTTCTCCTCTTCCTTCTCCTCTTTTTCCTCTTTCATCATCTTCTTCTTCCTCTGTCTTCTCCTCCTCCTCTTTTTCCTTCATCATCATCATCATCATCATCATCTTCTTCTTCTTCTTCTCCCTCTGTCTTTTCCTCCTTCTGCTCTTTTTCCTCCATCTTCTTCTTGTTTTTCTTCTTTGTCTCCTCCTCCTTCTGCTCCTCTTCTTCCTCTTTGTCTTCTCTTCCTTCTCCTCCTCCTCTTCCTCTTCCTCCCCCTCCTCCTTCTCCTTGTCCTTCCAGGGTGGGGGCTTTCTGTCAAATATTAGGCAGGTTTTTCTTGCACATCTTGACCAGGACATGTAAAGTGAAATCCAGTGTTTTGCCAACTTCCATTTGTGACAGTAAATGTAAAAAAAACCCATCAGCCATAAGATTCACACAGCTCTCTTTTACCCATATTTGCTCTGTTATCACAAGTCGTAACTAAGAAGCAGAAACCTCACATACTTCACCGTCTGTAGGACTGTACAGACTAACATCTGTCACCTGCTTATTACTGGTTTAAGCTGTTTTGTAGGTTTGTTTTTCTAGATACTTGAATTATCCTCGGTGTAATCGTCACATCACATCATAAAAGCCGTGATTTTTCTGAGACTCTCAAATAAATTAGACATATATTGATGCTGATGGTAAAGTTCATACCTCTACAAGTCTTTCTTTTTTTTTTTTTAACTTTATATTTTTATCGAACACCACCACAGAAAAATACATATTCCAGTTGTTACATTTGTTTTTTGTTTTTTGTTTTTTTTTTTACATTCTACTGGATCATAAGACAAAGAAAACAATGACAATGTAAAAGAAACAATTTTTCATAGGTCCTATCCCAGATGTACAGGTTTTTCCACCCTCACCTACCCCCATTCCTCACCTACCACCTCCAGCTATGTTACCCATCGATCCACAAATTGTGTGTTTTGGAGTCTCAACATACAAGTTATCATTGCCATAATAAAAATTCTCCTAACTACTGACTGCCATGTATCAAATGTTGGGGGATCTTTTTTAAGCCAGTTTAGAGTAATTGCTTTCCTAGCTGCTATAATAGTATATGCAATAGATATGTCTTTTTTTGCTCATCTTTGTTTCAGGGATGGCCAGCAATGGGTTCCTAGGCAGCTGAGAAGCAAAAATTTTGTCCAATAGATCAAATATCTCCCTCCAAAAATTCTCTAAAAAGTCTTTTGATGCAGCTAAAAAAAACAAAAAAAAAACAAACAAACATACATTTAGATCAGAGTCATTTTACTGATTTACAGAACAATCAATCTGCATCTGAGTCTTCTATACTGTACTCTGAAAAGACAGATCTGCCATCAAATAATCAGTGAGTTGAGTTTCAGCGATGCTTCGTGTCCTGCTGTGATGCCCATTCAGACTTTCTCCACACTGACACCACAAATAACTGTTTAAATGCAATGAATTGATTTTTCTGTGTCTATTTGTTCATTTCAAACACACAAGTCTAATCCATTTCACCGGTGCCGGATTGAGGCGCTGAGATAAGGTTTATTTATGTTCCCTATAAATTTCCTCACAGATGCAGATCATCAAAAGAAAGAACAGGCCAGAAGCAGAAAATATTTTTTTCCCTGTTTGCTTTGCCTGATTTTTTTTTCCTGTGTGTTTACTGAAGCCTTGTTTCTGTTCTTTTGATGTTTTCATCACGCCTCACCCCAGGGATTCTCTCTCTCTCTTTATTTCACTCTGCTGTTTATTTATCAGTGATGTGAAATGATGATTCATGTTGCTTCCAGTCATGTTTATTTAGTCCAAAATGGTGAAGTGTTTTCACCACTAGGGGGAAACAGAGAGCCGCATTTTCCCTTTAACGCATTTGTCTCTGAGGAGCTTGTTTGTGGAATAATATGGAGTTGGATTGATCTAATACCAGTGTTAAATTCTAACTTTAGATAGATAGATAGATAGATAGATAGATAGATAGATAGATAGATAGATAGATAGATAGATAGATAGATAGATAGATAGATAGATAGATAGATAGATAGATAGATAGATAGATAGATAGATAGATAGATAGATAGATAGATAATAGATAGATAGATAGATAGATAGATAAGCTTTATTACAGACTCATGGTCCACGTTAAAAATCAAACAGATGAATAAAAACACAATTAATCCTTTCATGCATGAATTATAAGAACCTTAATCATGACCCCCCCCCCCCTGTTTTTATTCCTCTTTAGGCAAAAAAAAAAAAAAAAAAAGGCAGTTGACAGCTTTTTATGGACCTATTTTTCATGGAGCTGCAAAAATGTCCACTCAAATGGATACGATGCGTTTAATTTTTGAAGCAAAGAAACGTGTATTTACTGATATACAGTGAAAACTATGAAATATAAACACTTTTAACACTTCTAATCTGATGTTTTCTCATATTTGAACATACTGTAATACTAGTTTTTACTCACTTCATGGAGATAATATACTAAAAAAACATTTTGTTGAAGAAAAAATTATAATTACGGTCTAATAACAATTGATTTACACTCAAACATGTTACTGCAGATCAGGGTTATCAAGAACAGCAAAGTTACATATGCATAAGCATCCACTGTGTTGGCTGATATGTAACTAAAACAACAAAACCCACGAATATATAAGAGAACAGCTGGAGAATAACTGTCCACTGGAGTGACCACTTTACATGAAAGGGTTAAAAAACAAAACAAAACAAAAAAACTCTATACTTTCAAGAGGCAGTCATATCAGTGTTTCCAGAGCAGAGATGTGTAACATACAGCACTATATGCAAGATTAGTCAGCAGTAAAATTACAGTATTTTCTGAATGATTGAGGCGACACATAATTTTAAACATCAGATTTCTCAACACACAACGCAATGAATTTATTTAATTAGACATAAACAGTTCACTGGCATTAGTCCATCTGGGCTTTTTTTTTTTTTTTTTAACCCTTTCATGCATAAGTCACTCCAGTGGACAGTTACTCTACAGCTGTTCTCTTGTATATTCATGGGTTTAGTTGTTTTAGTTCCATATCAGCCAACACAGTGGACACTCACGCATCATCTCATATCCTGACATTCAGACCATTACTGTAACTTTGCTGTTCTTGATAAACCTGATCTGCACTAACATGTTTGAGTGTAAATCAATTGTTATTTGTTAGACAAGAAGGTTTTTTTGCATATTATCTCCATGAAGTGAGTAATTACTAGCATTAGAATGTGTTAAAATGTGAGAAGACATCAGATTAGCAGCATTAAACATGTTTTTATTTCATTGTTTTCATATCCCACTCTGATATTGGGTTTTAAACACGTTTCTTTACTTCAGAAATTAAATGCATGGATATTTTTGTAACTCCACAGAAAAAAAAAAAAACCTTGATCACATTGTTTTTTTCATGCCTAAGAAAGAATAAAAACACTGAAGAAAAAAATCTTGACCAAGGTCACAATTAATGCATGAAAGGGTTCAGAAGAGTCTTAGAGTATCATTGTATGCCACTGTCAGGAGTATTAGGAGTGACGAATAAATATTAATTTGTTGGTAATTTTCTTATTTTCACCATATTTATTTATTTATTTATTTAAAGGGTGGGGAAGCAAAATTTACAATGAACATTTAGTTGTTTTTTCTCAGCAGGCACTACATCAATTGTTTTGAAACCAAACATATATTAATGTCATAATCATACCTAACACTATTATCCATACCTTTTCAGAAACTTTTGCCCATATGAGTAATCAGGAAAGCAAACGTCAAAGAGTGTGTGATTTGCTGAATGCACTCGTCACACCAAAGGAGATTTCAAAAATAGTTGGAGTGTCCATAAAGACTGTTTATAATGGAAAGAAGAGAATGACTATGAGCAAAACTATTACGAGAAAGTCTGGAAGATACTATTAAAGAAGAATGGGAGAAGTTGTCACCCGAATATTTGAGGAACACTTGCGCAAGTTTCAGGAAGCGTGTGAAGGCAGTTATTGAGAAAGAAGGAGGACACATAGAATAAAAACATTTTCTATTATGGAAATTTTCTTGTGGCAAATAAATTCTCATGACTTTCAATAAACTAATTGGTCATACATTGTCTTTCAATCCCTGCCTCAAAATATTGTAAATTTTGCTTCCCCACCCTGTATTTATTTATTTATTTATTTATTTATTTAGCCTTAACAAGAAGAGATTCCACAGATTTTATGATAAAACAGTGCATTTATTGGAAGGGACTTTTAACAGACTATGCAATCCTTTTTCATGGGTATTCACTTTATTTAAAATGACAGGGTTTTAACAGCTGTTTGCGTCGTATTAAAGAAAATGAAAGTATAAATCCTTTGCAGGATCATCTTTTTTTTTTTCTTTTTTTTTTTTTTTTTTACATCTTTTAATGTGTAAATTGGCTGCAGACGGAGGCGTTCTGTGTATTTTGCTGTATATGGGATAAAGGTTTTCGGTGAGCTTAGATGATTTCACTTGGAAAGCTCTGGAGCTTCATATGGTGCTCGGCTCGTTAAGCCTCTTAGGAATCAGGACCGCAGCAGATGCAGGGAGAATGCCAATCAGGAGCTCCCGCTGAGCGCACAAACCCGGCTGTGCCACTATACGCGCCTCAAATCTCTGCTCACACACTTCCATTGGGTTTGGTGTTGTATGTTTACAGTCACAACAAGTCAAAGCGCAGGAGATACAGGTGAGCTGTTAGGATGATGGAGGGCGCAGGGTTCTGAACGATCAGACAATAACAACAACAACAACAACAACAACAACAACAGATCCTTCGTGTCACAGGGCAGAGCCATGCTTCCTCAAGATGTGGGGAAACAGAAGTCACGCCGCGTGTCAGACCCGGTGTTTGCGCCACCAGTTCCCCCAGTCCCTCCCCGGCTGAAGAACTGGGATTTCCCGAAGAGCGTAAAGCGCCGGCGGTCTGGAGCCACACCTGAGCGCAAGGTGAACTGCGTCCTGGTTGGAGACGGTGCTGTGGGTAAAACCAGCCTGATTGTCAGCTACACAACCAACGGATACCCGACAGAATATGTTCCGACAGCGTTTGACAACTTCACAGGTGATATTTTTTCTACAGAGAGCAGCCTTTGAGTTTTACGCACAGGTTTTACGCACAGCTTTAAGTTCCTGTTTAAGGCTTTTGTTGAATCTCATTTTGTTTCAGTCTTTTTATTACAAGTTTGCGTCATATTGTGCATCTGTTCGTACATTAACCACATAGACTGACTCATGAATCATTGCTAACTCTCCTCAGCGATGGTGGTGGTCGACGGGAAACCAGTCAGACTACAGCTGTGTGACATGGCCGGACAGGTGAGTGGCTCCACCTCTGCTGTGGATTATTAAATACACGCAATTCACACAACAAAACTTTTTTTCTTTTTTTTTTTCTTTGCAGCTGTAAGTAGCTGTAGGAATTCAACCACCATTAACTTTCCATCTTTCTTTGTGCTTCTGCTTCATGATAGAAATGGGGGCTGGTTGATGGATCAATCAACGTAAGTGTCCAGTATCATCCCAGACTGTGACAGGTCCCAACACTTGGTCCCTTTACAGTTGTTGTGTTTGTGTGCGTTGCCCCCTGCAGTCTGGTTTTAGTCCTGTTCTGCGCTCCTCTGAGACCCCTTTACGTTCTTAGTCCTCCAGTGACTCCACATCGGCCCGTGCAGGAGGAATTTAACCTCAGATGTTTAACCCAGTCCCCAACCCTGTCCTCTACCGCCCTCTTTTGGATGAGTCACTTTTTAATCCAGTGGTTCCCAGCCTTTTTTGGCTCTTGACCCCATTGTAACATCACACATTTCTGGTGTCCCCAGAGACTTTTTTTTGCTGAAATTAATTTGTTTTTGATCATGTAATAGTTTGCTATACTATGTTGCAAATAAATGTTAATTTTAGATTAAATTTAGTGTATATGATGTATATAATTATGGACAGAGGTACAAAAGCCAGGTGTAGATTACTGCATAAAGTGAGAATTTTATTTTCCTTAGTCAGGATATGTACAGTCAGACCAGCTTGGATTTACAAGGCTGACAGTTAATACTGAACAAACAAGAACTCAAACTATGAATTATGAAAGAGCTGCAGCATCTGAAACCGACCACAATGAACATTTGACAGATAAACAGTACCACAGTGCTTCAGTTTCAGCTTCACAGTTTGTCATGTCTTTATTATTGTATTGGGATTGTCTCTCAACTCACCATATATTTTTTTATTATTACGTTTTTTTTTTTTTTATTGTTATTATTATTTTTATCAATTACTAGAAATTCCAGGCGACCCCATGTGGGGTCCCGACCCCAAGGTTGAAAAGCACTGTCTTAATCTCAACTTTTTGGTGCCCATCTATCTTCACGGTGGTCATTTGTAACTAAACAAATAGTAAGAATTAATAATTAGGTGGAGAAACACATTTAAGTAATGCTTAACTCAGGGGTGTCAAACATGCAGCCTGGGGGCCAAATGCCAAAGGGTCCAGTCCAGCCCTTGGGATGTTTTTGCAAAGTCAAAAATTCCACAGTCTTGAATTGAATTAAGACAAAAAAAAAAGTAGCTTGAATTAAGGAAAAAATGTTGAATTAAGAAAAAAAAAATCTTCAATTAAGTTAAAAAACAAAATCTTAAATTTCGCAAAAAAATATTGAATTAAGCAAAAAAGAAAAAAAATCTTGTATTAACACCTTCAAATTTGTTTCTTTGTTTTAGTACAAAAAAATAACATAAAATTATGAAAATACTTAGATCTACAAACTATCCTGTAACCATAAAATGTGAATAACCTGAACAAATGTGAACAACCTGAAATGTGTAAAGAAAATTCAGCCTAATTTGAACTATTTTCTGCCTGTTCCTCACTGTTTAGTGTCTTTGTAGATCTGATCCATAATGCACATGGAGAAATGATAAGTGGAGGCAGAATATTGTTAAAACTGCACTAAATTTTCTCAAGAAATTACAGTTTTTTCAGGTTATTCACATCTTTTTTGTTTGAATAGTTTATAAAAGTAAGTATTTTCATAATTTAATGGTTTTTGTTTTTTTTTTCTTTACCCTAAAACAAAGAGAAAATTTTGGAGTTGTCATTATTTATATATTGTTATATTATGTTTTTTTTTTACTGGTCTGGCCCACTGGAAATCAAATTTAGCTGAATGTGGCCCCTGAACTAGAATGAGTTTGACACCCCTGACTTAACTAATGCACCAAAGCCCAACTTAATAAACTGAAAATAAGTAAGTAAGACATAAAGAAACATGTGTGATGGTAAAATTTGACTATGGAGTTGCTTAGTTATTTCCACAGTCATAGCTTGTATGTCATTGTCATTCAGAGTTGTATTTTATTGCTCATGTTACACAATGTCCTTCTTATCATCTCACTTTGTTAGATGGCTGAACTTCAACCTTGGTCCAGTTCTTGTTTTGTCTTGTCCTCCAAGTTTCTGCACAAAAGACTACCTCTACCCAGTTCTTATTTTGTCTTACAGATAACAGCCAGAGGTCAAACTGTCCCTAGTTTTCCCTATAGAGCCTTTGTTTTTACCCTTGAAATGTATGAATCTGAAATTAACACTTGTGGAACCCGTTACCAATCAGTTACTGTATGAAGATACTATTAATCAAAACTCCTTCACTTTGATTTATTAGTCTAAAGCAGGACTGTCGAACACGTTTTTAGCTCAGGGACCACATGGCCTAATACGATCAATAAAATAATAGCATAATAAACTAGAAATAATGGTAACTCTAAACTTTTCTCTATGTTTTAGAGCGAAAAAAAATTCAAGTTACATTAGGAAAATGTTTACGTATAAACTATCCTTTAAAGAATGTGATCAACATGAACAACCAATAATTTCTTAAGGAAAATAAGTGCAATTTTGACAATATTATGCTTCAGCTTCTAATTTGCAGATCACAGTGAATCTACAACACACAAAACATTTAGTAACAGGCAGAATATTGTT
Source organism: Sphaeramia orbicularis (assembly GCF_902148855.1). Classification (NCBI taxonomy): domain Eukaryota; kingdom Metazoa; phylum Chordata; class Actinopteri; order Kurtiformes; family Apogonidae; genus Sphaeramia; species Sphaeramia orbicularis. Next base: position 25,373,788 of record NC_043957.1, read on the forward strand.
AAAACTGCATTTATTTCTCTTCAGACATTTCATTTTGTTTATATTTGTTCAGTTCATTCACATTTTTTAAAGGATAATTTGTAAAAGTGAACATTTTATGTAATTTTACTTTTGTAATTATTGGAATTATTTATAGGTTATTATAATATTTCATTGGTCCGACCCACAGTAGATCATGTTGGTCTGCATGTGGAACCTGAACTAAAATGATTTTAACATCCTTGATTGTTAATATGTTCAGAGTAATTTTTCTATTTTACAAATTCACCCCACAGACTGGATTGGACCCTTTGGAGGGGCCGTATGTTTGACGCCCCTGTTTTAAATGAATGCATTTGCAGACCTCCATGCTCTTTAAGGAGGTGTTTTTGGTAGAGGGACAACACTGAAAAAAATTGGGGGTGTTATTTACTGTTATTTAGGAAAACTTAGGAAATTATTTGCACTTAGAACTGAATTAGAATTAATTCCAATTCTCACTGATACTTACAATTAGAAAATAAAAATTGTGACAGTTAACCTAATAAATATTACTACACTAAAAAATGCTTTTTTTCAGTGAACCGTGTGCATCCTCTGTGGTTAAAGATGCTTCATGTTCTCTCTGTCTTTTCCTTGTGAAGGATGAGCTGGAGCGTCTCCGTCCACTCTGCTATAAGAACGCAGACGTCTTCCTCCTGTGCTACAGCGTGGTCCGCCCCTGCTCCTTCCGTAACCTGACGGACAGGTGGGTGCCCGAGATCCGCCAGCACTGCCCCGGTGCCCCCGTGGTCCTGGTCGGCACTCAGCTGGACCTGAGAGAGGACGTCCAGGTCCTGATCCACCTGGCACACAACCATCAGCAGCCGGTGGGCACAGAGGAGGGTCAGCGGCTCGCCCACGAGCTCGGGGCGGTCAGTTTCTCTGAGTGTTCAGCTCTGACCCAGAAGAACCTGAAGGATGCTTTTGATGCAGCCATCTTGGCCAGCATCCAACACATGGACAGCAGCAGCAGCATCCAGCAGGAGAGGCTGACACTGAGGAGGAAGACCCCGGATAAGATCAAGAGCCTGTCGGAGACCTGGTGGAAGAAGATCAACTGTCTGATGGGGGAACAGAGCTGTGAACTGGGCTGAAACCAGAATATTTGGAAACACGTAGACTTAATGTGTTGAAGCCGACTGACAGAAGGTGCCAGATGGATGAAGGATAATCACCGCACAGGACAACAGCACAGGTTCCAGAGAGACGTCAGGAATGCAGATCTGTGACTCAGAGGTGACTGTGTCTCCAGACTGGCAGGGAAAGTGTGTCTGTGGGTGTGTGGGGGGTGCCTTGGGGGGGGGTCACCATTTCAGTTCTGCAAATCCTAAAAATAGAGCACTTGGCAGGCATGAGTCAAGAGATTTGAATAGAATAGAATAGAATAGAATATTTATTGTCACTGACTGTATACAGGGTGTATAAAAAAACTATACATTTTGAAAAATTACCCCCAGTTCCGCATTTGATAATTTTTGAAATTTTCTTTTATGGACGTCAGTAGGTAGGGGATTGGTGGATATTTGTCCAAATTTACAGACCCAGGTTTTCATGCATGAGTGAGCAGGGGCAAATTGTGCAATCCAAGTTAAAACTGGTTTGCGCAAAGTAGTAGTGGGATTTAAATCCAATCAAAGGTCATGGGAGGGGACAATGGGCATCCATCTTGTTTCCCACAAAATTGCCAGATTACAGCATTAACACTTTGGCCACCACGTCAGTTTCATTTCTTTACCCATGGCAGCTGTTCCTGCCTTTCAAAGTTAATTCAACTTGTTTAGGCCTAAAAATGTCACTGAGGACAGGCCAAGTTAGGGTTAGGGTTAACCCTAACCCTGACCCTAGGGTTTTAACATGGATTGTGAAATTTGCCCTTGCTCACTCATGCATGAAAACCTGGGTCTGTAAATTTGGACAAATATCCACCAATCCCCTACCTACCGACATCCATAAAAGAAAATTCCAAAAATTATTAAATGTGGAACTGGGGGTAATTTTTCAAAATGTATTGGGTTTTTTATACACCCTGTATAAACATAACGTGCTGCACACTTTTAATACCCCCCAGCCAAATATGACATTTACTTCTGTCCACATCAAGATGTATACATGGTATAAATTTGGTGCTGATATCTCAATGCATTCTTCAGATAATGGGGATATGTCGTTGAATGAACAGACAGATGACAAAACGATTACAATACCCCTCTGGCCAGAGTTTGCCGAGGGGTAAAAACTATCACACAAAATATATACTGAAAATTTCTGACAATATACAAAATTACAAAGAAATACTGAAATATACAAAAGGCCACCTGCACTTCAGATAGAAGAAATATATACAACATATACAGGATATATATATATATACACATATATATATATATATATATATATATATATATATATATATATACACACATATATATATATATACACATATATATATATATACACATATATATATACACATATATATATATACACATATATATATATATATATATATATATACACATATATATATATATATATATACATATATATATATATACATATATATATACACACATATATATATATATATATACATATATATATATATATATACATATATATATATACACACACACACACACATATATATATATACACACACACACACACACACACACACATATACATATATAAGATAAAGTGTTGATTCTGTAAGTATGTAAGTAGAGTTAAGAGTCTGGTCTACATCAGCTCCATATGTAACGTGCCATGAGATAACTTTTTATGATTTTGATGCTATGTAAATAAAATGTGATTGATTTGAGGATCGGTATTCTGCTTACGATAGATTTCATGATTTTTTGCAAGACTGACAACAAAGGTGCAAGGCGTCATCTACATTTTAATAATGTATTTAAATAACAATATTAAAATTTTTATTTCACTGATATACAAATAAAATATAGTTTTATTCCACTTTGCCTTTTTCTTTTCTCTCACATGTTACTTCTTCATCATCCTCATCCTCTTCAGTTCTCCCTCCACTTCCACTCTTCAACCTGGAGTCATACTGTACAAAGTCAGACAAACCAAACAAAATACATCCAAGGATACAATACAAAATGAATATAAAACCAAGTGCAAAACTACATATCTAGGAAGTATAGAACAAACTAAACATAGGTAAATATATACCTGACGAAATGATGCAAAACAATTACAATATTAGACCAAAATAAGCAAATACATTTGTCACAAGATGTAAAACAAATACAAAGCAAAATGTAAAAACTTATAACTGTTCATGTAATCTCACTGTTCTGTCTTTATACACTTTTTTCAGTTGGAATTTGTTTTTACAGTCCTTCAGCTCATTAAAAAGATTAATGACAGTGGATGATGACACTGGGTTTATGTTCAATTGATGCTATATTTTTCTGAAAGAGTCACCTTTTCTTTAGTTTTTTCTGTTTTGATACAATAACCTTTGACTTTACTCTGAGCTTTTATGAACATCTTCATAATCAGTCAATTAAACATAGGAAAATAGATGATTTTCACTGGGAAAAAAAGCAAAATTCAGAAGAAGATTATAGAAGATTATAATAAATGGTGATAAATCACTTAGGAAAGGCTAAATAGAGAGAAAAAAAATATTTGGGAACTGCCACAAAAGTCACACTGGGTCCTTATGGGTTAAAGTAAAATAAAAAGAAACATTTCAAGGTTGATCTTTTGCTGTTTTTGCTCATTACTTCCATGTAAACTCTGCACTAGGGTTGTAGTTGGTGCTTCATCAGTTCATTTCTTCAACGTCTGCTTCACTGTCCAAAAACAGGACATGTCGGACACTTAATAGGGCTCAAGAGCTGTTGATTGTCTCATTACGTCTCTGATCCTCCTCCTGACAAACCACTGACCCTGTCCTGGTAGAAGTAAATGTGTGAGGCGGTCCATGGAAACATCCTGGTGGAGGCTCCACTAATACAAGCAGACAGGACCACCTGGACTGGATTAGACCAGCATATGGAGCCTGAGTCCCTCCCACGGACACCTCACACCTCATACAACTTCATCTGCTTCTCAGGATCAACTGGTAAAGACGATATTTAACCCTTTCATGCATAGGCCACTCCAGTGGACAGTTCTTCTCCAGCTGTTCTCTTGTATATTCATGGGTTTTGCTGTTTTAGTTCCATATCAGCCAACACAGTGGACACTTATGCACCATCCCATACACTGACATTCAGACCATTACTGTAACTTTGCTGTTCTTGATAAACCTGATCTGCACTAACATGTTTGAGTGTAAATCAGTTGTTATTTGTTAGACAAGAAGTTTTGTTTTTTTTTGCATATTATCTCCATTCAAGTAAGTGATTACTAGCATTAGAATATGTTAAAATGTGAGAAGACATCAGATTAGCAGCATTAAAAATGTTTTTATTTCATTGTTTTCATATCCCTTTCTGATATTGGGTTTTAAACATATGTTTCTTTACTTCAAAAATTAAATGCATGGATATTTTTGTAACTCCATAGGGAAAAAAAACTCGATCGCATTGTTTTTTTCATGCCTAAGGAGGAATAAAAACACTGAAGAAAAAAATCTTGACTAAGGTTCTCACAATTCATGCATGAAAGGGTTAAGTTGAGTTGACCTTAAATTTCTGCTCCTTCTTAATCTTAGTATAAATAAAGTCTAAAAACTGAAAAAACACATCATCAAACTGAAAAACAGCCTGTTACTGAACTCATTAACTCAAGAGTAATGAAAATATCTGTAAATCAACACCATATTTACGTTCGTCTCCATGTTTATGAAATGACTTCTCATGTCATCTCACAAAAGTAAATAAACAAATAATAACATTTGAGATTTGATGGAAAAACCGACATTACGCACTTCTGTTTTTAGACATTTAGTAAATATTGGTAAAGTTTTGAGCAGATGTCCAATGGAAAAGTGACTAATGTGGCCTCGCTCATTCTAGTGTGGACATCCTACTTATTGTCAGTCTTGGGGAAGGCCATCCTCTGTTATCTCTGAGCCTCTTGTGAAAAAGAAAAACCCAAAACTAAATAGAGATCTTCTCCAAGTTAGATTAAAACTATTTAAACGTCCTCTTCCCTTCACTTCCTGTTCTACCTCTGTTCTTGCTTAACTGCATAAAATGACCCATGTACTGTTTACATGGATGTGTGTTGCAGTATTTTGTTTGAATAAAAAAATAACCCTGCAAACTACTCATTCTTTGTTGTGCTTTATTCAGTCATTTAAATTGCTTATACTTAGAAAGATCAATTTAACCCTTTCATCCACAAATTATGAGAACCGTAATCAAAATTTTTTCCTGAGTGATTTTATTCCTCTTTGGGCATGAAAAAAACAATGCGACTGAAAATTTTCTTCTGAAAAATAAATACAAATAAATAAATAAAATAAAAATAATTGAAAAAAATAAAAAATACATTAAAAAAATAATAATGACAAAAAAATTCTTATGAACTTATTTTTCATGAAGTTGCAAAAATGTCCACTCAGCTGGACACCACACGTTTAATTTTTGATGCACAGAAACATGTATTTAATGATAAATTGTGTGAAAACTATGGGGAGGGCTTGTAATTCTGGGGGTTTATGATCAGGAGAGAGCTACATAATGTTACCAATTCATGTCAGAAAAGATATGTAATGTCTTAAAACGTTAATAAAGATATGTGTAAAAAACAAAACAAAACAAAACAAAAAAACAACGAAAAGAACAACAAAATCCATGAATATACAAGAGAACAGCTGTAGAATAGCTGTCCACTGTAGTGACCACTATGCATGAAAGGGTTAATTACACTAGATATTTTTAAGTAAATTAAATAAACTTAACTAGTAGATATGAAGTAAACTGAACTCAAGATTAATGATCATGTTTACTTGGCTTTTATTTATTTATTTATTTATTCATTTGCACATCATAAAACAGCAAAAGAAAAAAATAAAAATAAAAACAACATTCAAACAAGTAACATCATTGTGCAGGAGAGGATAGAAGCCAAAAAAAGGCTTATGTGTGCAACCAGTTTCTGATTCGATTAAGAAAGATCGACTTGTCATATTTTACAGTGCACTAATTGTTTTGTGCATTTGTAGATCCACTGTAATCTGTAAATTGTATTAATAATAAACTAATATTGTAGAAATTGTTCTTATTTTAGTTCCAAACTGATTTATTTATTTATTTATTTATTTATTTACAATATTATGCCTGTAACCAGGTGTTTGTTTAACAGTGTGTGTAATGCACATGTATAAAAGATAAGTTGAGACATAACATTGTTAAAATTGTAGTTATTTTTCCCATGAAATTTCTGTTTTGTTAAAGGTTATTCACATCTTTTTGTGAAATGATAGTTTGTAAATGTACATATTTTCATAATTACATTTTGTTTTTACACTAAATCAAAGACAAAAATTTGAAGTTGTCCTTATTTGTAGTTTATTATTACTATTTTTTCCACTGGAGATCAAATTGAGCTGAATGTGTAACCTGGAAGAAAATGAGTTGGACGATGTAGTTCATAGGATAGCAACGTTATAAACATATGATGTTACAGAATTTATGTATTTCTGTATATTAATCTCCCAACAGTTTATGACATAATTTAAAGAAGTACATGTAAAAACGAAGCATACATATTAATTCAGTGGTAAAATTAATCAAAAATATAACAGTAAATCATTAACAGGACCATTTCACTGCACACACATTAGTAATATACATGGATAATGTCAAAGAAAACAGTGTATATCTTTTCAATATTTACTTTATAATGATAAATAATAAGAATATATTTCTATAAAACCAGAGTTAGAAGGTGCTTTACAAAATAAAATATCACACAAAAAAGCAAATCATAGACAATTAAAACAAGACAGAAATGCAATAAACAGCAAAGATTAAGCAGAGAGATGAAAAACAGAAACAACATTAAAACATTTATTAGACATAATGGAAATGAAAGTCTGTACAGATTCATCATTTATCTTTTTTATGATTCTTTAATTGACTTTTTTTTTTTTGGTCTTTTTTTCCTCTACCAGGGATTTTATTTATTTATTTATTTTTAAATATATTGAATTTTGAGTGTTTGAATTGAATTGAATTCCTTTTAATGCTTATAATGCAGGTGTGCTGTTATTCTTAGTTTATTGGTTCTACATATTATTTTTATGTATTGTTTTTTATTTACATGTGCTCTGATCTTTTATTGGTCTTTTGCATTTTTTATAAATTTCAATTTATGTATTTTCAGGTTTGTATGTGTCTTTTTACTTGTCTGTTTTTTTTATTCATATTTTCATTCTTGACTCTTTATTATTGTTGTGTGTTTATTTTACTCTCAGCACTTTACAAAACATAAAAGCTAATTTCATTGCACTGTACACTGGTATTTTGCCACAACAATAAAGCTTATTCTATTCTATTCTATTCTATTCTATTCTATTCTCATCATCACTGTTATCATCATCACCGTTATATCATCGTCACTGTTATCATCATCATCATCATCATCAGCATCATCGTCATCATCATCATCAGCGTCATCGTCATCATCATCATCATCAGTAGTATCTAAGTATATTTCACTGTGACACCTTTACATCTGACCATACTTACATACAGGAGTCAATCTCATCCAAACATTAAACACAGAATAAAGTCTTGCAGAAGTTGAACAACATCAGTCAGGTCGTATGTCTACGCTCAGTGGTCAGTTTTTAACATTGCTATACAATGTAGAGGAGTCTTCCACAGAAACTTCATGTCTTGTTCTGTAAAATGAACAATAATACAATCTTCCTGGTTCATATATAGGAAGTAGTGTCAGCGTTTCATAAAAAAAAACAACACACACACACTTTAACTGTTTGTTAAAAATAAACCTGCAGCTGCAAACAGTGAAAACAGGACAAGAGGACCATCCTCAATCTGTCTGAATGCATCTAAATGTACACACTGAGCCTTACAACACTGACATGCTTTATGTTTTTAGTCATATCAGTTGTGTTACAGAGACTCTTGTGCAGGACTACTTCTTGGCTTTAATTTAGCAGTTTGTACAAAAAAAAAGAAAAACAGGAAATCCTAATTTTACTGATAATTTTTACTTTGTAAGTTTGACCAAAAACCAGAAAAAAAAGTTTCATTTTTATCAGGTTGTGTTTGAGCAATAGAATAAAAAAGTTTAAATTCTCTAATATCAGCTTCTTAAATAATTAAATGTGAACAGTTTCTGTTTCTGTCCTTCTGAATACTTTTGGCTTTTTTTTTTTTTTAAAAAGTATTTATTTTGAATATGAATGTCAAAACAGAGGGAAATAAATAAACAAAATACTTAACATAAGACGTATAATACAGATTTGAAAAGGAGTTAGAAGAAGCATAACTTATAAACTCCCACCCCTTCTCCTTAAATAATTAAAAACAGTAATAACCTTCCTAGTCTGATCATATCTATACTATATACGATAATATAACTGATACTTATTATTAAATAATTTGGTTTCTGACTTTATATTGTTATGAACAAAGATAATATGATTTACATAAACACATAATATAATAACACATATATATTCATACACAAATATATACATACACACACACACACACACACACACACACACACACACACACACACACATAGACACCTTGGCTTGTGGACAAATAAGACATTTGAGGACATGTTCTTTGGTTTGGGAATCATTTCTTCAGCTTTTTCTAATATTTTATAAACCGCACAAATAACTGAGAAATTAAACAAAAGATTAATCAATAACAAGAATAACTGTTAGTTGCACTAGATGTATTTCACAGTGTCTTAGTCACTAATATTATGTTATTCTTTTAAATAAACCTTTAAACGTACTAATCCTGTGTTGGTCAGATGTGCTATAGTGGTGCATTGGTTCTAAAACTATATTATGACATTTGTCATTATTGTTTTGTATCCCAGACCCCTGTTAGAAAAGAAACACCTGAATTCAACGTGTCCATATCAGGGGCGTAGAATTGGACGCTAGGGACACGTCCCTACCAATATCCAGCCACTACTGTGTTGTCCCTATCAATACAACCGCTGTCCGTAGTGTTTAGTCAATGATTATGGCACACAAAGGGTTAACAGTCGGTGTCTGCTAGAAGTCCTGCCTCTAACGTAAATATTGTTCTCCGATTGGCTCTTTGGTTTTGCTAACTTACATGTGATTGGCCGTCCCCGCTGTCACTCCATCTACTTGCAAAAGGAACCTGCTCGTTGGACCACTAACATAAGGTGGTAATATGTTTGGCATTTGTTCTGCCTGGGTCACGTCAGATTTGAATATCAGTGGTGTCATTTACATGTACATTTGTACATGTGTTTGTTTATGTGCGTGGGCGCATGCGTGCCCGTGCATGTGTGCTTGGTAATTAGGATTTGAAGAATGTCAAAGGAAAGAAAACTGGTGATAAGACACTTCTTTAGGAGTCAAAGTGTAAGTTAGTTCAAGGGTTTAGAACGGCAGAGGCTCAACAACACAGATATTGAATAAAAGACACTATTTAATGCCAAACAGAAACACTTTTTAGAAGTTATTTTACTTATTATTTTCATGTATTTCTATGGAAGAGAGCAACTGTTTAAAAACACAAATAAAGAAAATTTGTGGGGAAAATATAATAAAACCTCAGATTGTAGATGTGATTCTAGACGTGATTTTATCCCTATTTTGGGGGAATAAATTACATGTAATAATTGAAAGTAAAAGCCTTTTTTGCTCAAGCAATAATTGTACCATCAAACTGTATGATCATTGTATCCCTCATCTGTTCATATGTCACGCATCAACATATTCATGTCAGGTGACAAACAGTTGAGAAGCTGGAGGAGGTAGAGGAGGAGAGGCTGGAAATTCGCAGGTGAGGTTAAATAATAATAGATATGTTAATCATGAGAATAACTTTGCAGAATGCATTAAATTCTTGTATTCTTTTTAGATACTCAGATATCCATTATAAACATGTCAGTTACTTAATTTTTTCTCTGACTATGATTGTTTGCTTGTTTGATCAGCTCTACATGACGTGAAATTATGATCGCAAATGCAAAAAAACATCAACTTTCAGGAGTGCTGCCTTGGAGCACTTTTGTGTCCCCACCAATGTCAAAATCAAACCTACTCCCTTGGTCCATATACTTTTGTCTACATACTGTATGACTTAGACAATTATGTGATGATCCATGACATGGACTGGGACGATCCAGGAGACATGGTTTAGAATGACCTTTTCTAAGGGTCACCTTCAGAAAGTGGTGTGTTCAAACCACAGCAGGAACTAAATGAAACCACAGTAAAGACCAGGAACAGGTTCTCACCCTGAACTGTGGTCGTTGTGAAGGATGGCGTTGGAGTAAATGACGGCCAACCCCTCTGGTCTTTGGGGAGGAGGTGGGATGGAGTTACTGTACAGAGGCTCATCCTGGACCTGGGTCTTGAAGAACTGCGCACTGGTGTACTCCGGTCCCCCCATCTGCAGCCATAGAACAGGTCAACTGTCAGATTTAATCTGCCTGATAATGTGCACAAGTTATACATTTATAGACTGTAATTATATTTAATGAGATGATATGTTTGCAGTTACCCCTGATTACATCATGTATCTGCAACCATTTTTACCTACACAAAATAAATTCACAAATCTCAAATAACCTGCTTACACATAAATAAATAGATAGATAGATAGATAGATAGATAGATAGATAGATAGATAGATAGATAGATAGATAGATAGATAGATAGATAGATAGATAGATAGATAGATAGATAGATAGATAGATAGATAGATAGATAGATAGATAGATAGATAGATAGATAGATAGATAGATAGATAGATAGATAGATAGATAGATAGATAGATAGATAGATAGATAGATAGATAGATAGATAGATAGATAGATAGATAGGTAAATAAATAAAATGATGTATGTAGGTGCAGTTTCTTAAAATTCTGTTTGGGTCCAGTTCTTGAGTTAAAGTCATTAATGCAAGACTTCTTTGAAAGTTTGACCTATTTACTAAAGAAAATAATTCACATTACAAAAATCGCATCACAAAAAGAATCTTTCATCCATTACAGGAGATCAATGAGGGCCATGAGGGTCAAAGACTGTTGTGCTCTGACCCTCTACTGACTGATGCATTTTACTGTTTTAACAGCATAATCCAATACAGATGTTCATAATTAAGTAATATTAAAATAAGATTAACACTATAAATTAAGTAACAGTTATTTCTTTCAAATATTCCAATTAAGCATTGTACTTAACACATTTAAACGTATTTGCATTATGGCTCTAACAATGTATACAAATATGTATTGAGTGGGTCTGTGATCAGATATTTTCACCAAAGTAAGACGTTCTGTGCGCTGTAGAATTATATTTTCTTCACTGTCCTTACAAACATGCAGTTCAAGTTCAGAAATGCTTCAAAAGCAGAAAAAAACTAGAAGCACTCGGAGAGCGCAGACCTCCACCAAGGCTGATCAGTGCCCCCACCCCCCCCCACCCCCCCCACCCCCCCGTGGGCCCCCCCACCCCCGATCACCACCAAAATTTAATCGTTTCTTTCTTATCCCATTTCCAACAAACCCTGAAAATTTCATCAAAATCTGTCCATAACTTTTTGAGTTATGTTGCACACTAATGGACAGACAAACAGACAGACAAACAAACCCTGGCAAAAACATAACCTCCTTGGCGGAGGTAACAATCAGATTTTTCTGTGGAGCAGTTTGTCTTGTTGCATTTCCCACTTTTCAACAACAGAGGTCACTAAACGCTGCTTAACTGACACGTTGAGCCCTGTGTCACCTGTTACAGAAACAGACTGGAAGAGGTGAAACCTTTTTTTTCTTCCCTTTTTTAACCGTATTTACTTCAGCCCCAATCAGAATGATTCTTCTGTCTGAGAAGAAATAGCAAATTCCACAATATTAGTGCTACTAATCTGGTAAAAGAAAAAAAAAAAAGTTACAGGACTATGAGTGAGGACGGTAGATTCATAAAAGCTCAGATTAAAGTTGAGGGTTATATCAAAAACAGAGGAAACTGAAGCAAAAGTGACCTTTTCAGTGAAGATACATCATTAACTGAACATAATTTAAGTGTCACTACTATCATTTATCAAACTCCAGGGGTTTTACTGGTGAATTAGTTTCATCATTTGTTCAAATATTTATGTCTGCATTTTGCATTTTTCAGTGAAAATACGGTATTTTTTTTTAATTCACTGATCATGTACATGTCTATAAAAGCTCAGAGTAAATTAGGTAATTAAGTTATCATATATAAAAAAAGAAAACTTGGAAAAAGTGACTTTTACAGTGAAATATATCATTAACTGAACATAAACCAAGTGTCTCCATCCTCTGTCATTTATTAAACTCCATGGATTTTACTGATGAATCAATGTTGTAGAAGATTATGGTGTTTCCACGGTAACTACGGAGCCTCTGAACGTCCAAATGGGTCATATCTGATGACTATGAAAACATGACAAACTGTATTTTACACCAGGTATTGATAGGATTAATGGATCAACAGGTATTAAAAATTTTTGATCAGTAGATGGTTTTGGTTGTCGATGGCTGTTTGGGTCTTTATGGGTTAAATGTGCCTTCCATTAGTCAGACATTACTCATACGATCTATATGATTTCATTTATTATCCTCACCTGTTCTTTGTTGTTTGTTTTCTCTTTATCCTCTGTTGATTTCTGATCTTGCCACTTTTTTCTGATTGAAAAACAAAACACACAAATAAATGAACAGGTAAAAGAATCTAACATGTATTAGATATTTTGTGTTGTATATGTTACCTTAACTAAATGTATTTATGAATTGAGTTACTGACCTTAAGTAGAGAAAGCCAGCTATGAGGAGCATGAAGGAAATGAAAATAACTGGGACTGATACAATAACTGGTAGATTCCATGAACCTGTGATTCAGTGATCAAACGACACCAAAACAAGGACGATAATGATGAACTTTAACATAAGTAGGAATAAAATATAAAGGTGAACAAAAAGCAAAAAGAAATGACGAATTTAAACGTAACACTCCAGAACACAGGTGTCAAACATGCGGCCCAGGGGCCAAAACCGGCCCACCAAAGGTTCCAATCCGGCCCGCGGGATGAATTTGTAAAAATTGGAAAAAATTAGGGCATCAAACTCAAAAATAATATCATAATAACTAATAAATAATGACAACACCATTTTTTTTCTCTTTGATTTAGTGCAAAAAACATTAAATTATGAAAATGTTTACATTAACAAACTATCCTTTAATAATAAAATGTGAATATTCTGAACAGATATGAACAACCTGAAATGTCTACAGAAAATTAAGTGCAATTTTAACAATTTTCTGCCTGTTACTAAAAGTTTTGTGCCTTTGTAGATCTGATCTGTAATGTATATGTATAAATGATTAGTTGAGGCACAATATTGATAAAGTTGTACTTGTATTTTTTAACAAATTTCTTTTTTTTTCCAGGTTATTCACATCCTTTTTGTTTGGGTAGTTTGTAAACGTAAATATTGGCATAATTGAGTGTCATTTTTTGTACTAAAACAATTTGGAGTTGTCATTATTTAATGGCTGTCATGATATTATTTTTTTGGTCTGGCCCACTGGAGATCGAATTGGGCTGAATGTGGCCCCCGGAAGAAAATGAGTTTGACACCCCTGCTCCAGAATATTAAAGGTAATAATTTAACCAAAAAAAAGGAAAGAAAGAAAATGTCACACAATGTACAACTATTTCATTGTGGCTTTTTAACAACACTTTATATCTGAAATAAAGTAAGAAGAAGCTGAGTTTATATTGTTTGACTCCAAATTTATATGACTAATGTATACAGTCCATAAAAAAGAATAGGTTGGTTCTTAAATTATTGAAGAACAGAACAAATTATGACATTATTACTGTTGTACTCCCTTTCATTGTTAGTATATCTGTGGAAAATAAGGTTTTTTATACATTTTCTCAAATTTTATGATGTTCATGATATAAGATAAGATAAGATAAGGTAAGGTGAGGTAAGATAAGACTTTATTTATCCCATCATGGGGAATTTTCACAGTTAACAGCAGCAACATACAAGCAAGTGCAGAGAAAAAGACAGGTAAAAAAAAAAACACAAACTACAAATGAGTGAGAAATTAAATATAAAGAGAAAAATAAGAAATTTGGTGTTAGTATTAATATCTACATAAATATAGAACTAGAATTAAATATTATTTATGTTATTACTACATTTACCTGTGTTTACTTTTCAATCTCCAAACAGCATACATTTTGACAAATAATGAAATTAATAGAGGTTTAATGCCCAATAAAATGGTAATCGCAGAAAAATGTCTCCATCAGCAGCAGAATGAGATCAAAGGTGTGGGTTTGGAGGTAAAAGGCATTTACTCACTTGCTCCAACAGTCAGATTTAAGGTGGAGGTCTGACGTCCTCTGCTGTTCTGGGCTTCACAGTAATAATTCCCACTGTGTTCAGATCTGACGTCACTGATGGTGAAGTTCTGTCCTGATGCTGACGGTGAGTCTTCATTCTCCTTGTACCAGGTGTATTTAGTAACAGGTGGGTTAGCGTCACTGCTGCAGCTCAGAGTCACTGAACTGCCCTCCATGATCTGAACAGATGAACTCTCAAACACAGAGGGAAGTCTGGGAGCATCTGCAGAAGGACATCAGCAAGAAGATTTTACATCTAAATACCCTCATGAATTTCTGCTTCACTGCTTTCCTTTCTGTTAGGACCAAGGAGAAGTGTTTAGGAAAAGACATGAGACAGACTTCTTTGAAAATGAGTATAAAACTCATCATAGTTCAGGGGCCACAAACAGACAAATATGATCTTAAATGGGCCAAACCAGAAAAATAATAGTGAAAAAAGTAAAATTACATTATGAAAATGATTACATCTACAAAGTGTCCTTTAAACAAGTGGTGCCAGGGACAACAAACCCCACCCCTCGCATGTATCGTAGCTTATTTTGGCATCAGTCCAGTTGATGTCATCATGTCTATGCATGTACTAATGTCATCATATCAGCTGACTCTGTATATGTGCCAAGTTTGAAGTAAATTGAAACAAAATTGATGTTTTTATAAACATTTGAAATTTTGCCAATTATTAGAAAATGGGGGGGAAAAAGATTTTAAAAATTCATAAAAAATTTTAATTTTGACCTACTTTTCCCAAAATGCAGTGACATCTATTTTTGGTCACTAGCAACCTATAAACCAAATTTGGTATGAATTCAGCCATTTCTTTTGCTGCTACAGATATTTGAAATTTTGCCCATCATAAGTAAATAGGGGGAAAAAAAGATTTTAAAAATTCATAAAAATTTTTTAACTTTGACCTACTGATCCCAAAATGTAATCAGACGTATTCTGGGTCACTGGCAATCTATAAAGCCAGTTTGGTATGAATTCAACCAATAGTTTTGCTGCTAGAGTGTTAACAAACAAAGTAACGATTAAACTGAACCAAAAACAATACCCCTGGCCCCCCTTAGGGGGTCAGAGTCAAAATGTGAACAACATGGACAAACATGACCAACCTGAAGTTTCGTAGGAAAAATAAGTGCAATTTTAACAATATTATGTCTCACTTTACCGTTTGCACATGTGCATTACAAGTCACAGATCACAGTGGACCTACAAATACACAAAACATGTAGTAACAGGCAGAATATTGTTAATATTGTAATGGGACTAGTACAAAGGCTGAACCCAAATGCAAGACCAGAACACAGATGACCAATTGAGAGTGTTTATTAAACACAATCACAGTAGGAAAAACACAGCACAAAATAGTTAACACGTCTATGAAGGCGTGTGATACTGGACTCTTCGTCCGGGCTGTGAGCGGGGAATATGGATGGTCAGCACGGCCAAGCCGGAGGATTCCCGTCAACACCCCGACTAGGGCAAAACAGAGGATAGTCAAAAAACAAGCCAGGTCATACACAGGAGGGCAATTCAGGAGGCAACGGAACATGAGGGAAAGGCTACTCACGGTCAAGGTCCAGGCGAGGGTCAAAACACAAGGTAACACGTTGGAGGCTGAGGTAGTCAGGAAATAGGCAGAATCAGAAGTCGAAGTACGAACCAGGTCAGAACCAGACGAGCAGGCAGACAAGGAACAGGCAGAATCGGTGGTCGGAAGGCAAAAACGGGTCAAAACGGGCAGACAGACTGACAGGTATCCAAAACCGCTGGTAAGTGAGCACACAAAGGTAGAACACAAACTGGCAAAGGAACAGGGGAAAACACAGGGTTTAAATACACAAGAGGGAGGGAAGACAATTGGACACAGGTGGAGATAATCAGGGAGGAGTCAGGTAATCAGGAGCAGGTGAAACAATCAAGGAGGGGAAGTAAAGACACCAGACATGACACATGAGGGAAACTTAACAAAATAAAACAGGAAATGACAGACAAACAGAAAAGACAGACACAGTCTGGGAGCAGACATGACAAATATTGATCTTCCCTTAAGACATTTCATGTAGTTCATATTTGCTCAGGTTACTCACATTTTTTGTGAAAGGATAGTTAAATGTAACCATTTTCATGTTTCACTTTTTTACACCAAAAGAAACGTTTGGAGTTATTTATAGGTTCTTATGATAGTATTTTACTGGTATAACTCACTTAAGATCATATTGTGTTCTATGTGACCCCTGAACTAAATGGATTTGGACATCCTTGACTGTTAATATCTTCAGTGTTATTTTAACATTTTACAAATTCATCTCATGGGCCATATTGGAGCTTTTAGTGGGCCAGTTGTGGCCCACGGGCCACATGTTTGACACACTGTTTTAGATTATTCAACTGCAACAATGTGACCTAGGATCCATAAGGAGGTTCATGGTGGGAAGTGGGGGCTCAGTGACATCTCGACCCCTCTCAAATGTTAATTAAAATGCATCCTGTTGTCATGAGGTGCTTGGATGAAGAGGACCAGAGCCCACCATCTGCTTAACAAAGCTTTTAATTGAAGCTTTGAGAATGGAACTTCCCATGGCAGAATCTAACACCAAGATGTGACTGTGAATGGCTCAACTAAAAGCCTTTTTATAATCACCGTTATGCAAACATTTAATAAAATAAACTATTCATGAGGTAAGGTAAAGACCAGCAAAGACAATGGCCTTTCATGGAAATCAGCCTTATCAGCCGTTCTGACACCAGAAGAGTATGAGCCCATAGATATGTGGAGACACGGGGTTAATCACCAAGGACGCTCAGTGTCTAGAATGAATAGGACTCATTCTGAGGGTGGAGATGAGTTACATACATACACAGTCATTCAGATGTCATCCATGTATCATTACCCTATTTGGGTCAAGGTCAATAATCATGACTACATCGTTGTCCCTGAATAAAATATTTTTCCATCTTCTCATGAAATGATTTTGACAATGTAATTCATTCTTTACAGATAAAGTGTAACTGGGACTCAGTGTATAATCATTGGTACTGATGTGTTTAAACAGGAATAAAACGAGGAATGTGTCTGAAAACTAAATTATTACAACTTTATGGGCAATAGTGTACATAAAAAAATAATGATTAATTTTCAACATTTTTATCTGTTTATTTTTTATTTTTATTTTTATCTTTCTTTTCATTTCATTTTGCTTCATTTCATTTCATTTCATTTCATCCCCCCCTTTTTTTTAGTCTGTTTGGATGACTTCACAGTCAAATGCGGAGAACCCTGTTCTACTAAATTATAGATAATATTCCGTCCCATGATGTTGTCAAATAATGTTTTTGTCAGGTATTGTTATCTTACACATAATGAATGCTGATTAGTGGTTAATAGGCTGATGTGGTGATGGTGAATAATGTTAGTATGTTTGTGATCATGTGACAAGATGATGTTATTTAACCAGTTTAATAACACTGAGCTAGGAAAAGAAAGAAAATGCTCCTTAGATTAATTAGGCTTTTTCATAAACAGTCACTGGTACGGACTGGTTATCCACTGAGCATCAGAGAATAGAATGTGACCATTACAGTTATTATCAAGGATTTGACTGAGGCTGGTCAGAGGCCATTTAATCAGAGGTGTCAAGTAATGGAGTACCAATACTTTGTTACCTAACTTAAGTATGATTTTGGTTATCTAGACTTTATTGGAGTAATTATTTTTCAGCCGACTTTTTACTTCTACTTTTTATCTTTTAAAAATAGCCTCGTTACTCCTACTTCATTTCAGTTTGTTTTCATTCTGGCTTGTCATCGTTCAAATTTTTTAAAAAACTATCCAGATAAATTGCGCCATCTGGATAGAGCGAATTTGATCGTGGTTGGATGAGAAACATAAACATATACCATTCTGACACTCCATTGGTTTGTACACCATCCATCTCACCTGACTTTTTGCACCGTTCCAATACTTATATTCAACTTATCAGTCCTCATATCTTCCACTCCATGAAGCACATGTTAATGCTCAGTAGTGCTCATATACGGTTCTTCAAATAAATTTGCATTGGACTAAAATGCATTCATTTTCAATGGGCATATATGCAGCTGAAATAGGTAAACTAGTGCATCCCAAATGTTTCACCATTAACATTTTAATGTCACATTATAGTCATTATGGCCTTTAGATAAATGTTTTTTTGGAGGTGGGGTAGTGCACTATAGGCCCCTCCCCTGTGGCCTAAGCTTTTGTCCAAATGAAAATTTTTCCCCTTAAATTTACTTTTATACTTTAAGTAGTTTTGAAAACAGTACTTTTACACTTTTACTTGAATAAAAAGCTTGAGTTGATACTTCAACTTCTACAGAAGTCTATTTAAACCATAGTATCTATACTTCTACCTGAGCAATGAATGTGAATACTTTTGACACCTCTGCATTTAAAACAGCATTTAGTATGTGACCAAGGTTATGATTGTAGACTCGGGCTACTGCTGAGTGACTGTGTCATTGTGTTTTCACGTGTGTGTGTGTGTGTGTCTGCATCTCAGTACTTAACATAGTTCACGATATTGAAAGCAATAATATTTTTTAAAAAACACAACTTTGCATTGTCAATCTCTTCAATATGAATAACAAGAGGTTTTTCTAGTTTATTTCCACAGAACTAACACTTAGACACGTCCTGACCTTACTTATGGGGGGTGGCTGTGGCTCAGGAGGTAAAGCAGGTCGTCCAATATCTGAAGGGTTAGCGGTTTGAATCCTGCTCTGTCCTAGTCATGTGCAGTTGTGTTCTTGGGCAAGACACTTCACCCTCCTTGCCTCCAGTGCCGCTACTCACACTGGTGTATGAATGTTCGGTGGTGGTCGAAGGGGCTGTAGTCACGAATTTACAGCCATATGTACGTTACCACCCCCAGAGTGTGAATGTGTGAGTGAATGAATAATGGATCCTCTGTATACGTTTTGAGTTCATAGAAAAGCTCTGTATAAATCTAATCCAGTCATCAGTGTGGAGTGGGTTTTATATGCTGCACTTATGGAGAAAACAAGGCTGTTTATCATGCAGTTTAACCCTACATGACGGCAGTTTTCATTAAATATTGCAGCGCTCTTGTGTTTCTTTGTGTGCTATAAGCTTCATTTTCTTTTACCTGCATCACGTAGGAGTGCATTCAAGACATTAGCATTAAAAACGTTCCTCATCCCTCAGTTCTAATAACTCTGTAACTCAATGCTCTCTCTATTCAATAACCAACAATTCAGTATACATTATAACATATATGAGAAGGTCAAGGAGCCTCTACAGAAACTGAAAAATGTAGATGAGAAGTGGCTCCACACAAAGAGCCAGATGGAGGATTGGATGAAGACCCTGGACAAAGAAAACACAACATCCAGATACTGTCGATAATGGGTGCCCAACTCATTTTAGTTCAGAGGCCACATACAACCCAGTTTGATCTCAAGCAGGGGGAAGTGTAAAATAGTAGTATAATAACCTATAAATAATGACTACTTAATTTTTTTTTTGTTTTTGTGCGGATAAAACTACAATATGAAAATGTTTACATCGACTGTTTAATACCTGTTAATCCATTAATCCTATCAATACATGTAAATAATTGGTGTAAAAGTCAGTTTGTCATGTTTTCATAGTCGTCAGATATGACCCATTTGGACGTTCAGAGGCTCCGTAGTGAACGTGGAAACATCATCATCTTCTACAACACTGATTCACCAGTAAAACCCATTGAGTTTAATAAATGACAGTGGATGGAAACACTTGGTTTATATTCAGTTAATGATATATTTCACTAAAAAAGCCCTTTTTCCCAGTATTCTCTTTTTATATTTGATAACTTAATTACCTAATTAACTCTGAGCTTTTATGGATATGTACATGATCAGTGAATTAAAAATTACCTGATTTTCACTGAAAAATGCAAAATGCAGACAAAAATATTTGAACAAATGCTTTGAAAACCATCACTTAAAACCACAAAAATATCACAGTGTCTTTAAATAACCATCAGTTTGTAAAGAACATAAAGACTGGACTGTGTTTTGATGCATGAAGGTCATGTGGTCTGATGATTCCAGATTGATATGGTTCCAGAGGTGGATGAAGTGATTACCCATCATGCGTAGTGCCTACAGTATGATCTGGGCTTGACTCAGTTGATCAACTTTGGTTTATATGTCATGTGAAAGAATGATGAAAACAAGTGATGCCAGGCACAACAAACCCCGCCCCTTGTAATCTCTGTAGTTTATTTTGACATCGATCCAGCTGATGTCATCATGTCTATGCATGTGCTGATGGCAGCATATCAATTGCCTCTATATAGTGTGTGCCAAGTTTGAAGTGAATTGAAACAAAATTGATGTTATTATAGACGTTTGAAATTTCGCCCATTATAAGTAAATGGGAGAAAAAATGTCTTCAAATTCATTTAAAAAATGGGAATTTTGACCTACTTTTCCCAAAATGTAACCATATCTATTCTAGGTTACTGGCAATCTATAAACCCAATTTGGTATCAATTCAACCAATAGTTTTGCTGTTACAGACATTTGAAATTTTGCTCATTATAAGTAAATGAGAATTTATTATTATTTTTTTAATTCCTAAAAAATGTGAACTTTGACCTACTTTTCCCAAAATGTAACCATATCTATTCTGGGTCACTGGCAATTTAGATATCCAATTTGTTATGAATTCAACCAATAGTTTTACTGCTAGAGTGTCAACAAACAATGAAACAAGAAACAAACCGAACCAAAAACAATACTCCTTGCCTCCCCTTCGGGGGCGGGGTAATAAATGTTGTCATATTGCATCAGCTTATTGAATAATACAGTGAATGTGTGTAATAATCAAAAGTAAAGCCGATTTAATGAAATGTTACAGTGTGGGACACTCATCAAGTGTTCATAGTGTCTTCAGGAGGATGTGGGACACTAATTAGCTGTTAAAATACATGATCTACTGATGTTTACTCACACTGGACGTCAATGAACAGAGACATGTTGTGATACTTAGATGTGCAGGAGTAAAGCCCTCTGTCCTCAGATCTGATGGAGGCAAAAGTATAAACACCTCCTGATCCTAAAGGTAGCGCTTGGTTCCCTTTGTACAAAGTTGTTTTAACAGTTTGGCTTGAATGGACAGGACAGGTCAGAGTCACTGAACTGCCTTCCACTATTTGACCCGAGGGACTCACTGAGATGGACACAAGCCTTGAAGGATCTGGAAAGACACAATTATTCAAATTCAGCATTGGTTACTGCTTTGGTTTAACACTTTATACTGTCTGTAAACTGTCTGCAGTGAACTTACACACTGGAGGTGAGCGGTGATCTTCATATTCTTTAAAAGCACAGGAGACATAGTCATCAAAGTCAAACTGGTCTATGTAAACAGATGTGTCCTCTGTGCTTTGCATCAGTTTCTGTCTGTTTTTGAACCACACATATGAGAGACTAGTAGCTGGTGTGCAGCTGCTGTGACACTTCAGCTCAATCGTAGTTCCAGTATTGTTGCTTGTTTGTCTGATCAGCTGTACCTGTAGAGCTGGAAATGAGAAAAAAACAAAACAAAAACAGGTCAAAAAGAGCTCAAAAAGAATGTTTACATAAGTTAGTGGATAATGCCAAAATAGAAGAAACAAGTGGTGCCAGGGAAAACCAATCCCGCCCCTCACATGTATTGGAGCTTATTTTGGCATTGATCCAGCTGATGTCATCATGTCTGTGCATGTGCTGATGTCAGCATATCAACTGTCTCTGTATATGTGCGAAGTCTGAAGTAAACTGACACAAAATTGTTGATGTTTTTAGAGACATTGGAAATTTTGCCCACTATAAATAAATGGGAGAAGAAATTTTTTTTTTAAAATTCATAAAAAATGGGAACTTTGACCTACTTTCCCCAAAATATAACCACATCTATTCATCATATCCAGTTTGGTATGAATTCAACCAACAGTTTTGCTGACACAGACATTTGAAATTTTGCCCATTTTAAGTAAATGGAAAAAAAAAAGATTTTAAAAAATTCATTTAAAAAACAAACAAACTGAACCAAAAACAATATCCTTTGCCTCCCCTAACAGCTCATCATATGGGAAGTATTGGTTTTATAAAGGATATTTTACGGTGGGGGTGTCAAACATATGGCCCGGAGGCCAAAACCGGCCCATCGGATCAATTTGCAAAAAGTACACCGAATATATTAACAATCAAGGGTGACAAAATCATTTTAGTTCAGGGGTCATAAACAGCCCAATTTGATTTCCAGCGGGTCGGACCGGTAAAGTCAATCAAATTCAATCAATGGATCAAATTTTATTTATATAGCGCTACATCATAGCAAAAGTTTTCTCATGACTTATGACCAGACTCGTAGTAGAAGTAAAATAATAGCATAACAACTCAGAAAATGACAACTCCAAATTTTTGTCTCAAACTAATTTCTCTAAAACTAAATTCACATTATGAACATGTTTACATTGACAAAGTCCATTCACAAAAAATGCCAATAACCTGTAAACAACGTCAAATTTCTGAAGTATAAATAAGTGCAGTGTTAACAGTGTTACGTCTGTTACTAAATGCGTTGTGTCTTTGTAGATCCACTGGCATTTGTGAATTGGAATGCACATGTGTAAGGCAAGGCAGGGCAAGGCAAGGCAGGTTTATTTATATAGCACATTTCATGTACAAGACAATTTAAAGTGCTTTACATAAAACATTAAAAGCATGACAGCAGAAGCAATAAAAAGTATAGGCATAAGAAAAACAAACAAACAAATGCAAATGTAAATACAAAGATGAGGCATAATATTGTTCAGGTTGGACATGGTTGTTCAGGTTCTTCAGTTTCGTTTTGTTTTTTTTTACTAAAGGATAAAGGATTGTACATGTAAACCTGTTCATATATAATTTTCTTTTTCATACTAAAACAGACAGAAAAATTTGCCGTTGTCATTCTTTATTGGTTTTGATGCTGTTATTTTACTGGTCAGACCCGGTGGGCTGTATGTGACCCCTGACCTTAAATGAGTTTGACACCCCTGTTTTACAGCATTTCACTGTATGTTTACAGGTCAAATGTGCTGTGTTCGTCAGTACCTATGAAAATCAGAGTTGTACCAGGTAAATTGTCAAATCTGGGACTGGATCTAAAGCGGTACTGGGCTGAATCCGTCTCTCTCAGGTTAGTGATTCTCAGGGTGGACTCTCCTCTGTTTTGAAAAACCCGAACACGACCTGCATACTGAGGGTTTTCCTTGAAGTCTTCAGGCGTGGACAGATATTTCTCCTGTTGATGATGTTCATGACGGAACCAAAAGCTTTCAAAATCAGAGGGGCTATAAGAGCAAGAAATGTCCACTGATGCACCTTTGAAGGCAAAGATGCTTCTCTCAGTGTAACTCAGTATGTTACAGCGTTGATCGTTAACACCTGAAACACAGAAACAAATTTAACCAGACGTAAAGGGATGGAAGATTCACAGATTGTGCAAAAGTTCAAGATGAAAGTGACCTGACTGATAAAGTGTTCATCAGATACAACTTGGACTGAAATGAATCTGCATTGATATGGTTTATATTAGTAGAGGCCCCATCTCTGTAACAGTGGCGGCTGGTGTGGTGGTGTGGAGTATGCAAGTTGGTTTTCAGCGGCACTATAACCACATATCACCACTGGGATACACCAAAGCACATACACCACTATTTTAAAATGTTAATTTAAAGGTGGGGTACGATATCTTAGAAAAAGGGTTTGAGGAAGCTACATTTTGAAAACACTCAATTCACAAGTCCAAACCCTTTCTTCAGACATCCCCCCGAAGCCACGCCTCCAGAGTACTGGCACGCGCAGTGCTTGTTCCTGGGGGTTCACGAGCGCTGCACAGCAGCAGTTCACTGGCTCCGGCTCCGGCCCCATCTCTGGCCTCAATCCGTGCATACCTCCTTCAGTCTCCTCCAACATCCCCACTCTTACAGAACAGCCCCAGTTCATATCTACCTGACTAACATTACATTTCCTACTGATTTATGTTAGTGACAAAACAGTTTACTGGTGAACTTTGCATCCTAATAAAACTAATATAGCCAAGGTCAGGCTCTGGCTTCACTCCCTCTACAGCCTTTGAGAACACACAATTCATGCACGAAGAGGGGTACGCACAGAGGGGGAGGGACAAATGGCAGTTGAGTTTGATAGACATATCACTGTTCAATCATTTTGATTGGGTGATCAAAATGATTGGATGGTGTTTTTTCAGTCCTGTCCGTTCCATGGCTGACGAAAATTTTTTTATTTTAGTTTTAGAGCATTTAATTAATTGATTGTAATCAAGGTGTGAAGGGAATTTTAAGCAATATAGTAAAAAATGCTCCAGGAAAACATCTCGCACCCCACCTTTAAACTAAAATAAGAATACACAGTATATGTTTTCAGTCATGTATTTTTTTATTTTTTTGGGGGGGAAATTTCAACCGCCTATCCTTCAAACATGCAAATGTTTCCATGACTGTTGTTAAAGTCAGGCATGTCCCTGATGGGTGTGTTTTCCACTCATAGTATGAACAATGCATTTAGATCAGAGGCAAAAGAAGTGCGGATGGATCGCATGGCATTAAAAAAATAGAAAATCAGCATGAGGATTAAAAGATGTTAACATTACCACTCCAACAGGGATTCAAACCCTGGTCTCCCACATTGCCTCCAGTGGTGTTAGCCACTGAGTGATCCTGCCACAGGTCTGCGACCCAGTAGTATTACCTACAGAACTATTTGCTAAGAGCTGCATTCTGAGGGAGGTTTTGATTCTTTTTGGAATGTGACGTTTACTCCTGTGAGAGGTGCAAATTCCTGCGCCCTGAGGCTCTCCTATCTTTTGTATTGAGGGGGTACACTGTGGTAAACCTGTGGTAAAAAAGCCTTGGGCGCAGATTTTTATGCCCCAAACAGGGAACACGTCACCTGGGGCGCCGCTAGCAATTGTTAACCCCCTGAAAGCTAAATGTTGTGGGCCCATTGTGTGCCCCCACCCCCAACACACACTCGATTTATTATGTTATCCTCTGCATTTTGCATTTTTTGGTGAACATTGGTTATTTTATTAATTTGCTGAACATGTAGATGTTCATAAAAGCAGTTCGTAAGAGTATATTCAAAGGTTATTATATCACAACACAGAAAACTGAAGAAAAAGTGGCTTTTTCAGCACAAATATCAAGTGTCTACAACCACTATCACTGATCCAACTCCATGGGTTTTACTGGTGAAACAATGTTGCAGAAGATGACAGTGTTTCCACGTTCACTACGGAGCTTCTGAACGTCCAAATGGAACATATCTGAAAACATGACAAACTGCATTTTATACCAATTATTTGCATGTATTGATAGGATAGTGTTGGTAAACATTTTGGATCAGTTGATTCGGGATTGGCTGTTGAGGGTTCATGTATTGGATGGATTGACAATACCTTAAGATGCATATTACATCAGCCTGTTCGATGGAGATGCGCATCTCTACTGCAGTAACAAAGCACTGGTTGTGTTTCTGGAAACCTAACTGAGTGCAGACCTTGAGGCTGTGAATCACTCATATAATGTAAACTCACATAGTGGATTAGATGGGAAATCCTCCAGTCCCTTTACAGCGCACGAGAAACTGCCCAATGGGGTAAAGTAGTGGGTATAATACTGAGATCCTTGGGAAACTCTCTGTCCATTCTTGTACCAGATGTAAGTAGGGTCAGTGGGCAGACAACGGCTGCTGTCACACTGCAGCTTCAGAGGGTATCCTGTTTTTCTCTTATGCACCTGGAGATTTGGATCTGCACAAAAAGAAAACTACATTTTAGACTCACTCACACTATGGCTGAGGTTTGTATATACTCAACCTCCCTTAGTGCAATACTCACAACACATGCACCTTTTTTTTTTTTTTTTTAAACTTGTCTTGTCCAGCATCTTAACAGCAGAATGGTGGTCTGGCTGCCTTTTTGTGCTGAACAAATTTGCTTTGCCAAGGGAAACTTCATAAACCTTGTTTTTCCTAATCTTACCTTGTATATATCCTGTACTGTCTGTACATATCCTTATTTGTTGTACATATTTCTCATCTGTTTTCTCCTTTCATGCATCTCAGAATTGGAATTATATACCAAGTGCAAATTGTTAAATGCATCTCACCTCTTTTACCAAACATCTCAAAGCATGGCTATTGGAAAATCAGAACTGCGATCATAACTCTGTGTAAATCACCTGTCTGTTGATGGGGCTTGTCCATGGAGACTGTGTAATTTGTTTTAAATGGGTGAACGTGGGCTTTGTGGAATACACTCATCTGTAATAGTGTTAGAGGGTTATGTACAGTAGTGATAATGGAATATGTGCAATAGTGTTAAAGGGATATGTATAGTTTAATTATGTGTGATGAAGACAGGGATATATGCAATAGAGATTAAGAGTGATGTGCAATATTATCATGTGCAATAGTTGCAATGGGAAATGTGCAAAACAATTATGTGCAATAGCGATAGAGGGGTATGTGTAATAGCAACAATGGGATATTTGCAATATAATCATGTGTAAACTTTATAATTTTCTCTTGGTGGTTTCCCTTGGTCTCCCTGCTTTTGTCTGTTTGTGTGCACTATGTGTTGCTGCTTGTTGTTTGTTTTTCTTTTTGTATGTCTTAGTTCAGTTATGGAATTATGTTATCTCTTAAGTTGTTGGTTTTTTTCACCTGCCAATGAGACTCAGGATGGAAATTAGCCGTATGGGTATAATCTGTCATATTTATGTGTAAATGTTCATTAATATGAACTGTCCCATTTTAAAAATAAATAAATCAGTCAATTATCTGTGGCATAGAGTTAGACTTTATTTCAATACTTTTTATTCATACTTTACTAGTATATATACAGGGTGGGGAAGCAAAATTTACAATGAACATTTAGTTGTTTTTTCTCAGCAGGCACTACGTCAATTGTTTTGAAACCAAACATATATTGATGTCATAATCATACCTAACACTATTATCCATACCTTTTCAGAAACTTTTGCCCATATGAGTAATCAGGAAAGCAAACGTCAAAGAGTGTGTGATTTGCTGAATGCACTCGTCACACCAAAGGAGATTTCAAAAATAGTTGGAGTGTCCATAAAGACTGTTTATAATGTAAAGAAGAGAATGACTATGAGCAAAACTATTACGAGAAAGTCTGGAAGATACTATTAAAGAAGAATGGGAGAAGTTGTCACCTGAATATTTGAGGAACACTTGCACAAGTTTCAGGAAGCGTGTGAAGGCAGTTATTGAGAAAGAAGGAGGACACATAGAATAAAAACATTTTCTATTATGTCAATTTTCTTGTGGCAAATAAATTCTCGTGACTTTCAATAAACTAATTGGTCATACACTGTCTTTCAATCCCTGCCTCAAAATATTGTAAATTTTGCTTCCCCACCCTGTATATTTAATATTTTATCCTGTAGATTTGCACATTGCCAATATTTTTCAGTATTTTGTGTGATATATTTATAGTATATAAATATATCAGAATATATACAGTATATAAACAGTAAAGAGTTGCTAAATGGATTTTCATCATTCCTGTGACAGCGACAATAAAGATCTATTCTATTCTATTTTAATATTATAAAAGTTTAATATATTGATGTTTGAGTGTTTGAATTAATTGAATTCCTTTTAATACTTATAATTCAGGTGTGCTGTTATTCTTAGTTTATTGGTTTTATTTATTAGTTTTATTTATTGTTTTTTATTTACATGTGCTCTGATCTTTTATTGGTCTTTTGTATTTTATTTGTTTTATATATTTCAATTTATCTATTTTCACTTTTGTGTGTGTCTTTTTACTTGTCTGTTTTTTTTTATTCATATTTTTATTCTCGAATGTTTCTAATTGTTGTGTGTTTATTTTAGTCTGAGCAGTTTACAAACCATAAAAACTAACTTTAATGCACTGTACACTGGTATTTTGCCAAAACAATAAAGCTTATTCTATTCTATTCTATTCTATTCTATTCTATTCTATTCTATTCTATTCTATTCTATTCTATTCTATTCTATTCTATTCTATATGACATTGTGTTAAACAAGGGTTACCTCTGTTGGTACATGGAACCTCTCTGGTACAAGACAGCTGGACTGTTCAGGGCGATGAGCAGAGAATATTTAGATTTAGAGGAGATGTGATAAAGAAACATCTACTTGTATGTACATTTTCATTTCTGCAAGCTGGTACAGTGAAAACACTAAGAAAGGCAAAACAAAGCTTGTAATATTAATGTGCAATCTGCAGTGTTTGTATGTGTGAGTTTAAATGAACATGTAATAATTGTTACAACAGAATGAACAAGGATGTAAGATAATGCTGTTATGTGAAATATATACAAATACAACAGAACCTATAAAGGACTGGGGGTTAAGATAAATTTAAGCAGTAATTCATTCATTGTTACTTTTAATGTTACTTAAAATCAGTAAAAATAGAACAGATACAAACCAAAGTTAAATGTAATCACTGATAAACACTTTTACAGACTTTCAACTGAAATGTATACTTAAAGATGCATCCAAATGTCCAAGGTCTTAATATTTTAACCTGTGATTTACTGAGAAAAAAAAAAAAAAAAAATTAATTGATTAATTGATTGAGAAACAGAAATAGAAAATGTAATGTTAAAAGTACATTATTACAATATTTTTGAAAATAACTCAACACACAAACTTCCACTTATATTAAAAAAAAGCTTATAAGAAAAAAATATACACTCTCTCTTCAAGCTAATATGGTATCTTTTCTCTTCATATTTACAGAGAAGTCTCAGAGTTTTTCTCAGGTAAAACCTAAGCCTAATAGACTCATGATAGTATGGAAGTCTGTCTGTCTGTTTTTAAAAATACAAAGAGAAACCCAGTGATAAAAAAGAAGAAAATTAGTAATGAATGGTTTCAAAAAGCAAAAGTAAATGTTTAAAACTGCATTAGCACCCAGTACACAATAAGGAAATTTTCTCTGTGCTTACCATTCAAATGATCCAATACACCTTCAATAATTTTCATATTTTTGCTCTGAATTGTTTGTTTTAATACTGTTTATGTTTTACCTGTATATTCCAGTTTTATGTTGATTAATAGAGACTAAAAAAAAACAAAACAACAGTCCTCATAGAGGCCTAAGACAGTGCTGAATAAAAAAGAATCACTGAAAATGAAAAATGTAAACATGCTGCACCTGACACAGAGAGAAGAAAAAGCACAAATCCACTGGATGAGGCTCTGAAATCCATGGTTGGTTGTTTTCTTATGGATGAGATGTTTTCACCAAGTCTATGATCAGGACAAAGACTCAATGTTTGCATTCATACAAACAAGTTCCAGATAAGGATGTAGTTTTTGAACAGAATGTTTTTGTCACCTCTCTGTGATGAGGTAAATATGCAAAAATATATTTACTTCCTCTTAAAATGAAAGAGATAAAGTTAATGTCACCATTGTTTGCCACAAGTCTGCAGCATCTCAGTAAAAATCTTTGAACGCTTTTTATGGAAGAAGGACTATGTTTGCAGATAATAAAAGTAAAGTCATTTTCAGCCTAGTGTGATCTGACCCTGACCTGTCCTCACTATCATCCTAGAATTATCATATTTCTGAGCAATAATTGGTATAATATACTGTTTAAAAATACATTCATACTATATATTATCATGTAAATATATCCTTAAGATAATTAAGCCTCTAATACTCACAAGTGACTAAAAGATATATGGTAAAAATGTTTAATATCTGTTGATCCACTAATCCTATCAATACATGTAATTGGAGTAAAACACTGTTTGTCATGTCTTCATGGTCATCAGATATGACCCATTTGGACGTTCAGAGGCTCTGTAATAAATGTAGAAACACTGTCATCTTCTACAACACAGGTGTCAAACATGCGGCCCGGGGGCCAAATCCAAAGTTTCCAATCCGGATGAATTGGCAAAGTGCAAGTTAGGGCATCAAGCTCAAAAATAATATCATAATAACCTATAAATAATGATAACATCAATTTTTTCTCTTTGATTTAGAGCAAAAAACATTAAATTATGAAAATATTTACGTTAAGAAACTATTCTTTAACAATAAAATGTGAATAACCTGAACAAATATGAACAACCTGAAATGTCTTAAGAAAATTAAGTGCAATTTTAACTACATTCTGCCTGTTACTAAATGTTTTGTGTCTTTGTAGATCTGATCTGCAATGCACATGTAGCCTATAAATGATGAGTCAAGGCATAATATTGATAAAATTGTACTTACATTTCTTAACAAATTTCATTTTTGCAGGTTATACGCGTCCTTTTTGTTTGGATAGTTTGTAAATGTAAATATTGGCATAATTGAATGTTATTTTTTGCACTAAAACAATTTGGAGTTGTCATTATTTATCGGCTAACATGCTATTATTTTACTGGTCCGGCCCACTTCAGATTAAATTGGGCTGAATGTGGCCCCTGGAAGAAAATGAGTTT
The DNA here is from genome assembly GCF_902148855.1 of Sphaeramia orbicularis. NCBI lineage: Eukaryota > Metazoa > Chordata > Actinopteri > Kurtiformes > Apogonidae > Sphaeramia > Sphaeramia orbicularis. The sequence continues at coordinate 25,404,949 of NC_043957.1, forward strand.
GACACCCCTGGTCTACAACATTCATTCACCGGTAAAACCCATGAAGTTTGATAAATGATGGTGGATGCTTTTGTGTTCAGCTAATAATATATTTTGTTAGTCAGTTTGGATTAGGTTTCTACAGTGCTTTTCAAGGCACCCAAAGCGCTTTACATTATCGATCCATTATTCATCTGCTCTCACATTCACACTGTGGTGGTGCTAAATGTTTACAGAAGCATGACTGTCAATTTGCACTGGCAAGCTCATGCTCACAATATCAGATCATGAACATCATTTTTGCATTTGCATTAAAACCCAAGATGCTGTTTTCCTGTTGACAAAGCTGGTGAATTCAAACCAACCAATCACAGCCAGGAGCAGGGGATAGTCTCACCCACTTTCCGCAACCTGCCAATGGTTGTTGGAGTGGGCGTGGCATCGATGGTAACAGCGGAGGATTCAAACTGAACATGGCAGCTGGTAAAGATGTCGATGAAAATACACGAAATAATAGGTAAGAAGAATACATTTAACATGCTTTTAGTTCCGAACGGTATTTTCAGTAGAGGGAAGTAGACTTCGCTTACAGTAAAATCTGAAGTTGTGAAGTTTTGAAACAGTCCTTATAGGTACCGTTTGTGTGACTGTTAGTGAAGCCTTTTATCAGTTTAGGACAGCTAGCTAACAGCTAACTGACGCTAGCTTCATAAAAGTTGACAAAATAGCTTTTACTTTCAAGTAGCTTTCATAACAACAAATTGAATTAACTGTAGAAGTATTACAATTATGTCACTTTAGCTGGGAGTTTCACTAGTGGCTAGCATGCATGAGTGCTAACCTCACATAACTCATCACTAAATAGTTAGCTTAGCTAGTTATTCTAAACCATCTTGGTGAATTACCTGTATGCTAATCCATCACCTCTATGTTTCAGTGCCTGCATTCCTCACATGTTGTTTCAGCAGTTCTGGACAAAACTGTTTTATTACACTAATCGTTGTCAAGATTTGTTTAGATGTAAGGTTTGATACGGATGTCTTACAACGCTGTCAGTGTTAGCTAGACGAAAAATTAATCAGAATCAGACAGACATCTTGAGATCTGCATGTGTTAAAACCAAACAAATAACAGCTAAAGTAATATATAACCATATAAATAGTCTAAATTTATTATATATTATGTTGCTCTTATATATGTTGTCCACAATTATCAAAATTCATGTGTCACGTTGCACTGCTATTGTATATAAGTAGATACCTCTGTTTTTATGTACAGTTTTTCTTTTTTTTACATTTTGTACTTATCTCTCCAATAGTGATGACAACTACTGGCAACGAATTCATTGAATGTGTTGATTCACTTGGCAAATAAACTTAATTCTTATTCTGATGTTATGAATATAGCCACGCAGTAGCAGAATAAATAGCTAGATATAATAGTATATATGAACAAGACATGGTTTTAACAGTTAATTTGAATAAATATTTCACATAGGAACAGAAAAGATTGCACGTTAACATAAGCCTCCACTATAGCTCTTAGAGCCTTGAATAGTGCGTTTTGCACAAGTGTACAAATAGTCACAAAACTAAGAGTTAGGGGAAAAAAATATTTCTATTGCAGGGTAAGCTATTTAAAGCAAGAACTATGGATTCAAAATAGAGTTGCATAATTAATCAAATCACATTGTCGGCCAGTGCAATTACAAAAGACTGCATTTTAAAGGTCAGAGTGTGTATTATGATAGTCTGGATTCAATGGCACTGAGCAGAGAGAGAAATTATTATTATTATTTTGTTATACTAGTTTCATTGTGAAAGAAGACACATTTCAAAATGATCATTATTCTGTGCATTTTCCCTGATGACCAAACAAATCAACTAAAATCATAACATTGTTCAAGATAAATGTAATGTGACTTTTTCCATTAAATTGTGCATCACAGAGTTGAATTAATGATATGAATGAGTGTTTGTATGGTTGAGCACAAATTCAACTATACAAATGTAAGAAACAACCTTTATCACTGGCAGGAGTTGATGTCTGTAGTTGGTTTGATTTCAGTCGGTAATGTGTTTGAGTTGACATTCTTTTATGGAGGAGGCTGACTGTCCAAATTAGATCAGAGATATGGGATTTTACGTTTGAGCTGCAACAAGCAACCCCTCAAGAGAGTGAGTTTTTCAAAAGAGAACAGTCAAGTTTTTCTGATTAATACTGCTTGTATTTGGATAGTTTCTCATTTCTTTCCTCCTCTCTGTAAACGGAAAAGCTTTGGGTTGTGAAACAAAACATTTACAGATGCTCTTTTTGAGCGAGTTTTTATAGACCAAAGAACTGATCTGTAAATTGATAAACTAATTCACACATTGATCAGCAATGAAAATAACTATTAATTGCAGGCCCTTCTGCATTTTATTAGTGTTGTATCTTATGCATATTCATTGGTGTTGGGAGAAACCCCCAGCAGAACATCCTCACACAAAAGACCAGGCCACAGATTCATCCTCTGTCACATAATGGACCAGGGTTAGCCTCTGTGTTGTTGTAATGCTGTAGGGATGTGTGATATGACAATATTAGAACGTGAAGGATTAGAACGTATCGAAGATCCGACAAAGTAGAGAGACCATGGAATCATCTATAATATGATGTAGTCAGAGCCATAGAGTATTCAACAGCTCTGGATATAGTTATATGCTTACGCACAGACGCATCACGTCGGTTCGCATCCAAGTCATGTGGATTTCATGTTGTGGAGCAGGAGTCACGGCTGACAGCGAAACGGACTGGTTGCTTCCTGTCGTATAGAATTGGTTTGGCTTTTCCCCAAACGACAAATCACAAACAACAGTAATTCACAAAATTTGACACGGTTCACATGTCAGATGGTGACACTATGAGCCTATTCAATCATCTGACAACAAAACTGCTAGAGGACCAGCCACACTGCAGCCAGAGGCAACAGGTAGTATTAAAGGAAAGCAAGCAAGTTTAACGCAAGCATTTATTAAAGACACTCTTTATGAGAAGAGCAGCAAATGGTGGAAAGAAGTAACAGAAGCAATGACTTTTTACCTGGCAAAAGATATGCAAATTAGCCTCAAAGATCAATGTAAAGAATCGTGATAAAATCGAGATCATGATTTTGTTTTTTAAAAATCGTGATTTTTTTTTTTTTTTTGCCATATTGCCCACCCCTATTGCAATGGATGCTAATGTCTATCAGTATTTTATAACAAAGAAGCTTCTATGTTGTCCCCCCAGAGGTACAGTGAGCAGTATGGTAACCAATCCTGACGAGTCCTTGGGGGGGTCTCACTCTGGCCGGCCTCCTGTCATTTTCAACCCAGACTTTTTTGTGGAAAAACTCCGCCACGAGAACCCGGAAGTTTTCCTGGAGCTGGTGCTCAGTAACATCACCCGTCTTATTGATCTTCCGGGGACAGAGTTTTCTCAACTTCTCGGGGAGGAGAGCCCTAAAACCCCAACGGGGGGAAATGGAGGCTTTTTCCGTTCTTTCAACTTCCTCAAACGCAAAGGTCAGAGATTGAAAAATAGTACATATTTCAGCATTGTTTGAGATGAAAAATGTCATTGTTTAAATGTTACAGAGCAGAAATGCAACTTCTAAGAACATTTTTTTAATTGGAATAATCTCTCATTGTCTTTTTTCATATTTCTTGTCTCCGTCACAGATAAAGGCGTTGTATTCGGGACTCCACTGACAGAGAGCTGCATCGCACAAATCTATCAGCTCATTGAATACCTCAGCAAGAGTGAGTACACCCAACAAAATCACTCCTGTTTTTTAGTTTGTATAACTCTCTGTTTTTTGGCTGATTTTCTTTTGAGAAGCTTGTAAATGCTCGATGCTGTTTCCATAAAATAACAAATCTTTAGTACAGATATTGTTTTCAAACAATATAATATACTTGTGTCTAAAATCAATCCATTTGCACCGATAAATGTGGATTTTACTGTGTAGTGTGAATTGAGTGGAGAGCGTTAGTCAGAATAGCTAAAATGATGCCAAACTACATTTTAAAGTACTCAAAGTAAAAGTTCTGTAAAATAAGTAAACATTATCAACAAAATGTAAAAGCAGTCAAAGTCCAGTAAAATGATCAATGTTTTACTATTATATATGATGTTTTAGATGATTACTGTTGCACTGTTTCATTTTACTCCTGTAAATGTTAGAGATGACCTCACTTTATATACCATTTGTAGTTGAATCGACAGTGTCATGACAGTGTATCTTCTAGAGAATAAGAGTGTATTCAGAAGTATGAGAGTTTTAAACAAAATCTTAAATGAGCCAAGACCTAATCCTGCAGTTTATCACAAATAATCAGAGATTTATGGTTATAACTTTAAAAACTATGATCTGAAAAGTTACTATTAACCACAGCTGCCAGACAAACATAGTGAAGTAGTTGTGCAAAGCAGCAAAAAATGGCAACACTCAAGTAAAGTACAAGACAAGTACCTTAAGTGTGTACTTCATTGTGTTCCTGGACAACAACATCTACTTAATTAAAGAAGCTGATTTAAACTCAGGTGTTTTGGTATTCACCTACTGGTTCCAACCTCCTCTTGCTCCTCAGATCTGCATGTGGAGGGTCTTTTTCGGGTCCCAGGGAACAGCATTCGGCAGCAGGGCCTGAGGGAGCTACTCAACAGTGGTGCAGACGTCGACCTGGAGTCTGGAGACTTCCACCCCAATGACGTAGCCACACTACTCAAGACTTTCCTGGGAGAGCTGCCTGAGCCTCTGCTCACACACCGACACTTCCATGCACACCTGAAGATCGCAGGTGGGAACACATTCTATTAAATCTACAGACTTATCTGGTGGTGAATTTCATGTTTAATCAGTTACATTTTACTACTGTACTTTTATTGCTGTTTTCATTTTGGAACATCAAAGACCTGCAATGGTTACTCAGTCAATCATTTAGCAACAGAATGTCAAATAAATGAACTATTTAAATGATAGATAATCAGTTCGAGAGAGTTTTTTTTAAGAAAAAGTCAAAATTCTCAATTTCAGCTTCTCAAATCTGATTTGTTTTCAGGTTTGTTTGCTCCTTTGAGACTGAAAACCAGGGGTGCCAAACATACAGCTCAAAGGCCAAACCTGTGGGCTGTATAACATTATGTTGTAGTGATCTGGTTCCTTTTTTTTTTGGGCTGAATCTTTGAGAAACCACTTTCGCTTGGTCACCATTCCCACAGTGCACTTTGCGACAAAATTTACAAAAAGGCCTGAGTGACGTTTTGGTTTGTTATGTAAACAAGTGGACCGTGTTTATGATGGAGTCATCTTCAGAGTTGTTCACCATGAGGGAAGTGATTCAGGTGTGTAAGCACAGAAAGACTAATGGATTAGTGATAATTAGGCTATCACTGGGGTTTTGCACATTTGAAAAAAGTTTGTGATGAAAGTCATATGCTGCTTTAAAGAAAAATTTGTAGATGTAAACATTTTCATAATGTAATGTGACTTTTTTCACTCTAAAACAAAGCAAAACATTTGGAGTTAACAGTATGTGTAGGTTATGTTATTATTTTAGTAGCAGGACCCGTTTGAGATCATGTTGGGTTGTATGTGGAAACTGAACTGAAATGAGTTTGACACCCCTGTTGTAAACCTTTGGTTGGTTTTCACCATTTTCTGACATTTTACAAACCCAACAAATGACAATGTGATATAACGGAAAACAATCTGTAGATGCAGCCACAGACCATAGATGTACTCATGGTTTTACTCCCTCTACTCTGACTCTTTCTCAGACATAACTCTGTTTGATGAACATGGCAACAAGACTGCGACCCCCAACAAGGAGCGTCAGATCGAGGCTCTGCAGCTCCTCTTCCTGTTGTTGCCTCAGGCCAACCGCTCGCTGCTCAAACTGCTCCTTGACCTGCTCTACCACACCGCCAAGCAACAGGACAAGAACAAGATGTCCACCTTCAACCTTGCCCTCATGTTCGCCCCACATGTGCTCTGGCCCAGACATGTGAGATTTATTACCAGATTTTGATACTTTTAAGAACCAGTTTTTAAGTTTTAGTGTTTACCATTGTTATTCAGAATGAGATTGTAGTGTCATAGGAGAAAAAGTTGTAAAAGTAGAACAAGAAGAAAAATGCCACACTCACATGAGTTTGTTTTTCAGTCCATTATGGTCATTACTTTTAACCCATTCCACTGGAATTTTACATTTCTTTTACAATAATAGCTGGACCACTAGAGCTTAGCACCAATCGATTGAATATTTTCAGATCTATCACAGAGTTTGTTAGTTACTGAGACAGTTCATCAAAAGGAACACGTCACTAAGTTAATGCAGCCATATCACAAAATCCGATAGAAATGCATTGAAACTCATGGTCATGGTGCAACATTTCTAACAATTTCTCCCTAAAATAACTGTGAAAATCTTTTTTTGTTTGTTTTTATGGTTAATTTCTTATTTTCTTTTCAAACGTGGTCATAGGAAGCTGCATTTCCAGCAGTGTTTTTGCGACAATATATTGCAGAATCTCAGAAACTTCAAGACAAATATCAAATGTATGTTATATGAATTCAAGTAGCTCAGTTACCATGTCAAATGAATCTAAACTTGTTTTTTATGTGAGTTCTATGTATTGGTAAAATCAGAGATTGGTTTAAAATTATGTCATGATAGTTTCTACCTCTAACAGAAAACATTCTATGGGTTTTTGTCTGAACATACTGTATAAATACAGTTGATTGCCATTAATGGGTTAACTAGTATTTAAGCCACGATAGTATGCCTAATGAAATTCTTTTCTGACCTTTGTGTTGAAGATGACTGCGAGTGACCTGAAAGACAATCTGAAGAAACTGAACAACAGCATGGCCTTCCTCATCAAACACTCGCAGAAACTTTTCAGGGTGATTATTTTTCAACACACTTAAAATTTAGTCGGCTGTCAAATACACAATGCAATGTGGAAATACTCTTTAAGGCTTACAAGTGAGTGACAAATGAAAGGACAAACCTTCCAGAATGATGATTCCCCGGTGTTATACATTATGAGGGATGACTGCATCGTTTGAGTATGTAATTAATGTTAAATGTATCGTATTCAGTTGTTAAGCTGTGACAACCTTTCAGGTCCAGTCTTATTCATTCCACTGTATTCAACCAGCACTCTATGAAATGCATTAACTTGTCATTCTTCCACTTTCATGTAGTGACAAAGAGCAGAGAAAGTGGATGAAGTAAAGTCACCAGTCTTAACTGGAGGAGGAAAGTAGCTAACAATAGTGTGTTAGCTAACTAAGATTAGCTCCCACTGCATCTATCAGACTGGATATTTACTGGTTCCTCTGGCATAGGATGAGGCTTTTAATGAAGGTTTCACATCTTCATGCTTAATGTTTGGTTCATCAGCTCTTTTTCTGTGCTGTCAAGTTCAGGGCAAGATTAAGAAATTAATGATTTATGCTAATACACAGCTAAGCATGAAATTAATTGATCCAGTGCTGTAAATAAACCATGAGCTTGAGCAGTAAACTACTGCAGGTAAAAACTATGAACCCTCACCGGTGTGTCATTATAGCAAGAAGTTAAAATAAACACACTTACAGGCTCCACTGTTGGCAACAGTTTCGACCTGCAAATGAGTTTTATCCACCATGATGTCAGTTCGAATGGCCTTAATAAGCATGACATTTCAAACCAACTGAACACATGATGGGGGATCGTTTTCCACCATGAAAACTGATAGAATACTGGAATTTGCATGTAGTGGCCTACCATACTTTACACTTGTTAGTTGGTTTTGACTTAATTCATCACCTGTCTGTTAATGAAACAGGACCAGAAACCTAGTATGACCCCAGTTTGACTAAATGACATGTGTCCTCTGTAAAACAGGCTCCAGTCTACCTGAGGGATTATGCCAGACAGCATTTCACTGGAACAAAGGTTCTGCAGACCAAGGTAAGATGCAAATGACATAAACAAATGTACCGGAAACTTCCTGTTTGTGATTGTGAATGTGATGTGACATTTTCATACTTAATTTTCGTCAAGGAAAAAGTATATAAAATTGGTTTTTGCTGGAGTCTGTATGAATAAGCCGGTTCCCTTAGGTCTGGAGAAAATTATTTGTTGTTTTTTGCATCTCTGTAGCACCTCAGTTATTGATACTACAGTGTCTTTTGACACAATTTGTCTTTAAGCTCATTAGATTATATTGCACTTGGAAACACTGACACTTTAGATAATTTAATTAGGTATTCTGCCTTGGCATTAGTCTGTTCTCCCTCTTAAGATAATAATATGTAATTTAATTCAGTGAAACCCATCCCATCTCACTTAACTACAACAGCTTTTAGTGGAGTAGAATAGACTAGGAAGCCTTAAGTAGTGAACTGATTTGCCAAATCATGCCACAAAATGGTTAACTAACACTGTTAAAAGGACAGTTACAAGTATTTGGCAAAGTTAAGTCAGAGTGTAATGGATAGTAAGGAGAAAATCCAGGTTGTCAGTCTCCCAACCATGTTCATTGTATTCGCATACTGAGTTTCCAGTTTTCAGTCCTGTTTACAAACTCATAGATGCTGTTTTATGGAGAAGGTCACGCTACAATGCGTGCCATTCAAACAACTTCACAGTCAAATCCGGTCACGGTTGTGGAAGAATTATTCAAACACAAACAAATGTAGTATCATTAGGCTATAGTGGAAAACCTTTTTTTATGTTCATATCTATCTGCTACTCTGCAGTTTTCTTATCTCTAATTTTCCCTCTTCCTTTGTCGTACTTTTTTGGTCTGAAAATTCTTCATTTTATTCACTTTTTCTCAAGGGACGTCCACACTAAGCTCTATAATTGAAGTGTAACTATACAGTTTTTACTGTTTTAAAGTAAAATGCATGGTGTAGTCCCTGCCATATCTATAATGATAACTCCAGGAAAATTATATAGACACTATCAGAGTGATTTGATGAATGATAAAAACAACCACACTCAAAATACCTTGTGTTAATATGAATAAGAATATGAATAAGACAACTACTACTATAGTCTACAGCTGCGATGGTGAACAGTTAATGTACTAAGATCCTGTGGTGGATTATGTTGAAATAACGTTAGTGGACCTACTGAGATTATCGAAGGTTTTTGTGTAATGAATGGATATATCTTGTGAACATTTTGACATTATAACATTTTCTGTTCATATGTTTACTGTAATACATGTATTTTGGTACAACAAAATGTATTAAGCAATTAAATAACCCTTTGCCTTTTCTATGGTGTGAACATTGTAGATAAAAGGTACAAAAACATGAACTCACAGTCTGATCACTACATGCGATCAGGATTCATTTTGGGTTCAGATGCTGCCGTAGCTGTTGTTCAGAGAAATATGTTCTTTATCAGCCTTATTCCTGCAAGTGTCATTATAGTCCTAGTGTTTGGTGTGGATGGCCCTTTCCTCTTAACCCATTTTTAGCTCACCGGCAGATAGGCCATGAGCTATTGTGAAGGTGCTGTGTCTGTCGTCTTCATTAGCAATTCCTCCAAACATCTTCTTTGACAGAATTACTGGTCGGATTCATTTCAAATTATTTATGTAGCTTCCTTGGGAAAATGTCTAAGTTTGTTTGCAGTTTTGAGAAATTTAGATTTTTTTCATTTTTGACGAATTTTTGAAATGTTTATTAAAAATGTGCCTTTACTTATAATGGTCCATATTTTGATGGATTATAACATGGAAATGGTTACAGATATCAATATAGTTCCGATTGAGCACTGATAGGAAGTCATGTATGGACTTTGATTTAATTAGTTGAGTTCTCCTCCAGTGAAAGTACCACCCACTTCTATTGAAAGATTGATCTCCTGCATCAAGACCACAGGACTCTAACATAGCGGCAGAACCTGACAACCTCACAAATTCAAGCTGTCATTGATTCTTGATAGAACATGCTGGTGAGATACAGGGCCATTAGTCCAATTTTTTTCTAATGTTCTGTCTTCTGTCAGGATGATCTGGAACTTCTGGTGATGAATGGCTCTCCTACTCAGCGAAAACTGGTGCCCCTGAAGAGGACGGCTGCTGTAGGTCCCAGCTCCCAGGAGCATTGCCAGTCACCAGCTCAACAATACACAGAGGAGGCCCTGAAGGAGCTCTTCAGACATGTCCATCACAACATGCCGGACTCTGCCAAGAAGAAGAAGCTTGTCCGACAGGTACCTTCAGGGTGTTTTTATATCATCTTAAGGGTACGTTTACACGGCAACACTCCGCAAAGATTTCTCCTTTGCGTTATAAAATCATTCCCCGTTAAGACGAAGCCGCTATGATAACGATCTGCGTTAACATGAGTCCGCGAGGACGGCTGAATACGCTGTAGTGGCCATGCCAGACCAGTAGCTGACGATGTAGAGCTGTAGTGAAACAGTGGCGGTAAAACACGCGCCTGCGCACAAACGATTTCCGGTTTAGACAGCCTTTAAATGAGGAGAAGAAGAAGAAGCCGAGGCGGACAACGCTGTTTACAAACAACAATGGCGAGTGGTCGTACAAAGACGCAGGACTTCTTTGTCTGGACAGACGAGCTGAGCACAGTTAGCAGCACGTATGTTGTTCTGAAACCGGCCATTGTTGTTGTGGTTGTCCCTTCTTTTTCTGCAGCTTTATTGTGTCATAGAGGCTGGCGAACCAGCTTGGAGGCGCATTACCGCCACCAACTGGCCTGGAGTGGGTTAACTGGCGGTTCTTGGCTGCGCGCGCATGCGGTGACGTCATATTTTACCCCGGAACGCTCCGATTCGCGTTAACACGGAGCTGAAATGCGGAGCGTATCGATAACATTCCACCCTGGACCCTGGTATCAAAAGTTTCCGGATTCAGGCACTCTAGGCACCGTTTCCATGTTAACAGAAGGCTAATCCGCGATGAAATCTTCCCGGAGTCGACTGAATCCTACGCCGTGTAAACGGCCCCTAAAACTCAGCTGGTAGTTCTGAGACTATAATCTTTTAAACTGACAATATTATTAAATTCAAGCACTGTCTTCTGTCTTCTGTGTATAGTTAGTCAAACAGGGAACCTCAGGAACGCCAACTAGTGAGCACAAGCAAATCCCACCTGGTCCCACCAAGAAACACCCACGTTCACGCTCCTTTGGAGGCCTCATCAAGGTACACATCTCTGCAGCAATTTACAGACGCTATTAACCAGTGAATTACAAAATAATACCTGAAAGCTGCTGAAACTTTGAGCGTGTGTGTGTGTGTGGATATATGCATGGGAAGTTGCGACCATGTAAGTATAATTCCATGAAGTATAGTGAAGTATATGAAGTATAATTCTAATGGAGAGTGGAAAATTAACTCCAGAATAAGGGGCTGGAGTTAGATGTCCTGTAGGTCTTTGTGTTTGTTAGAAGTGTTAAATGCTAATGCGATGTTAATGAAAAGGGCTGTCAGTGTAGTCCTTTAATTTGGCAATCCTGCACATATAGTATTTAGATTCTGAGTTTTGTTTTACCACTTCATTCTGTTTTTTTCTTTACTTTATTATATCCTGTTAGCGCAAAGCTCGCGGTGAACAACTGACAGCAGAGAGACGAGTCAGATACTTGTCACCTGAAGCTGTTACCAGGGAGGGAAGAAAGGTCGGCAAAGAGAACGTCATCCTGCAGGCGGTAAGCTTTTTATCACACAAAGCCTTATTATATTTAGAAGAATTTCTAGTTTTGCTGCACCTTTTTCTGGTATTCATCTCAGTTTGGTGTAGGAATTGAGTCTGTTAGTGGCTTTGTCATTAGGTTTGATGTATTTGTTTTATTTTTTCATCTGGAACAGAAGAAGCAGATGATGAAAAGTTTCAGATTATTTGCTAACTGTTCTCATACTTCTTGTGTTCACAGGTGAACAGTCCATTGAATGGTCCATTGTTGGGGAAGGCAGGACTGGTTGTAAAAAATCCAGAGTTTGCTTTCAACAAGGACAAAGCTCTAAAGGTTTCCAAGGTTTGAGGCAGTTTCCTTTTGCTCTCAATCAGGGTAAATTCCAAAAGATCAGTTAAAGTAGGCACAACACACAAACAATTTGTGTTGTGTCTGTGACATTCATTCATTTTTTTCCCATTTCAACTCAGACCATAAATACTTTTATTATGACTGTAAACACAGACTGAACCTGATTAGACCTGATTATTTGTCATGTCCAGATCATGTTTAGAATCCACCTTAACAGGGACAAATCTGCCTAAACACTACACAGTTCTGTGTTACTCTGCTCATGCCCGTATATAAAGTAGAAAAGCATTCGGAGAGCACAGACCTCCGCCAAGGAAGATCATCCCCCCAATCACCACCAAAATTTTATTATTTGTTCCTTGTGCCAGTACCAACATTTCCTGAAAATTTCATCAAAATCTGTCCATAACTTTTTGAGTTATCTTGCTAACAGACAAACAGACAAACCCCAATGAAAACATAACCCCTGCTGTTCCTTGGCGGAGGTAAAAATACTCAGCCTGGCTGGAAAAAAAAAAGTCCCGTTAATACTTTAATATTCCATCGGGTCACCTTTAACAGTCATTATGGCATCATTTCAGTAAGATAATGCAATGTCACGACATTTATTTCTGTCATTTTTTTGGACACATAATGTCACTGTAACTAGACCTGACCAACTGAACCAACCCCAGGTCATAACACTGCCCCCGCAGGCTTGTACTGTAGGTACTAGGCATGATGGGGAATCCCTTCATCCACCTCTGGAACAGGGTCAATGTGGATTCATCAGACCACATGACCTTTAACACAAAAACACAGTCCAATCTTTATGCTCTCTATCAAACTGATAACTGTTCAAGAAATGAGAAGCTACTGCATCAGTTAAGGTTTCAGAACTGCAGCTGAAACATATTTATCACTGACGTAATTTTCTAATGGAAGGATCTGAACTATCTAAGTCCAGGTGGATGTTTATAGGCTCTATATACATGTGTCCTAACAACTAGCACCTGTATTTGAACAAATTTTAAAGCTTCATCAGCTAAGAGTTACCACTACATTGACCCTATTTACATGACCATAAAATCCAGTAAATGTTAGAAATCTAATAACTGCAATAATCAAATCTGACACATTTACAAGCACTTAAGAAATACGATAACCAATAAACCCTGGTTTAGACGTTTTAGTCCATTATAAGATTTAGTTCCGAGACTGTACGTATTTTAGTGACGGTAGAATCAAACTTCCTGTTATTGTCATCCGCTCTATAATTTAATTGTTTTTCCACATGTGCAGATGTTAAAGAACTAAATAAATCCGATTAACGGGTATACATGCATGAAGACATCGGAGTATTGGGGAGAAATCCAGGTGTGTTAATCTGATTTGTCATAATCAGATTACTGTTGATAATCTGATAAAACATATCAGATTATACTGTTTACATGATCAATAATAATCTGATAATGATCAGAGTATTAGTGTGCATATAAATGGGGTCATTGATTCATTACAAGTCAGGTCAAATGTCAAAGTACTTAAATTGTCACATTCTTTGACTAGTTTTTCCCTTTGTTATGTATGAATGTCAGAGCTACCAGTATTTAATTCTAATTATTTATTAGTAGTACTTGTTCTTGTCTCCGCAGGATTCTCCTTCCATCTCCAGAATGTGTTTCTCTCCAGCTCAGGACGTCTCAGTATAGAACCAAACACGACTCTGTGCCTCAGACAGTATTAATATTATTATTCCTCATGTTTATTATTGTGGTTGTTCATGTAGTAAGTGTGTTTAACTGTGACTAAAATGCAGCAGCATTAGCTTTAGCCAGACTAGCCAACCCAAAGCCAGGAACCCTGCTTAAACAATTATTTCACATAAAATCCTGAACTGTAGCTATGGTTTTAAATAAAATCCTTATTTATAGCAACAAAATTACAAGATGCAAGTTTTAATGCCATAATCGGTACCTAAATTTACTGAGATGAGGTCAGGTGCAAACATTTTAAATATTTTTTTCATGTTAATTTGGTGATACATTTTTGGCTGACTTTCTCATTCGTTCTATTACGGTATACACTTGTCATTTCTTATTGTCAGCTCATCTGTCATCTACAAAGCACTTTTATTGCACTAAACAGGGTACCATAGAAATAAAGTTTGATGAAGCTACAATCTAGCTCAACGTGATTAATTATGATGTTGGAAAATCAACTGAAATAGTCTCACACTAGTATTAATGCTCATCGTTTTGCAAGTTTAATTAAAACTTTTAAAGTCAAACTCACCCAGATTTACTCACATATGCGATTTAAGCAGGATCTCTACTTTGGTTTGGCTTCTACTTGTGTCATTTATCACTTTAAGGTTATTTTATTTGGTACTGTTTGTCAAACTATAACCACTAGCCAGCTGAGCCTACAGTCTTCTGTAGTGTGTAGAATATGTATACATGTTGTACAGTCTGTATTTTAAGGTTTTTACACTTCTTTGTAACACAGATGTGTGGTTTTTGTTGCGGTACGCTGTTACACTAAGTTACTGGATGATAATTGGGTGATAATTTCTCTATACCATGCTGCTGGTCCAGGATCAGTCGGTAGGTTGCCTTATTTATATATTTTATTGTGATTCCAGTGATTGGGATCTTTTGGGAGTCTGTCAAATGTGAAAATGTTACACGGCCAGTGTCTCGTGGCACTTTTTCCCCTTGAGCAGGGTGTGGGTTGGGTCATTTCTTTTTGGTTTTCTCTGATGCGTTTGGAACTTTTCTATGTTGGTAAATGAAAGTTGGAAGAGGGTTTTTGGTAAGTGTTTCTCTTGTTGGAAGTGAGCAGTAATGTGTTACTATCGGGTGGTGTCCTCTCTTCATAGTGTGTATTACAATGTTAAGGTGCTATAAGTTTAGACCATGGGTGTCAAACTCATTTTAGTTCAGGGGAACACATGCAGATCAGACTGATAAAATAACAGCATAATAACCAATAAATAAATAACTACAAATTTTTCTCTGTTTTAGTGTAAAAAAAGTAAGTGCAATTTTAACAATACTTACCTCAGCTTTTCATTTACACATGTGCATTACAACCAACAGATTACAGTAGATTCACAAATACATTAAACATTTAGTAGGAGGCAGAATATTGTTAAAATAGCCTTTTTTTTCTTAAAAGAAATTATTAGGTTGTTGATGGTTTGGATTATTTAATTTTTTGTGTGTAAGAGTAGATGGTAAATGTAAATATTTTCATCTTGTAATTTCATTTTTCCACACTAAAACAAAAAAGAAACATTTGTAGATGCCATTATTTATAGGTTATTGAGCTATTGTTTTACTTGTCTGAACCACTTGAAAATGAAAAGTGATGGATTGAAAATGAGTTTGACATCTTTGATCGTTAATATCTTGACTTTAATTTTTGCATTTCACACACTCATCCCGCGGGCCAGATTGGACTCTTTGACGGGTCAGTTTTGGCCCACAGGCCATGCGTTTGACACCCCAGGTTTAGATTGTTTGTTTTTTGGTGTAACTTTCTCTAGTATGGCTGTTACACATTTAAGGGACTGTTAGGATTTTTTAAGTCAGATTTTATGACTGTTTTATCCATAATCACCTGCAGTAAATGTGAGAAGCAGACAGAAATGCCAGCAGAAAAGCTAAGTAATGTACTGATGTGATAGAAGCAACAGCAAAAATGTATTTTGTTCACCTAAAAACAGCAAAAAAAAAAATGAAGTGCACATCATATTGTATTTAGATTATTTTCTCTGTCATCTTGCAGTTCTGTTATATCATTCTCTTCAAAGTGACCACATTCTTCTGACAAATTGATCATACAAAAGTTGCTGGTTTCGTGTTGCCTTAACAGACTCTATGCACAGCCTCACTACTTCCTGAGCTTCAGGTGGGTCCTTTATTTCCTGTCTTTCATTATTATGAAAGACAGGACTTTATTTCCTGTCTTTCATTATTATTCATTACTGATTAATCCAGGTGTGCTTGATTAATCAGCAGTCACAACAAGAAGTAGCAGACACACCTGGATTAATAAGTGTGTCCAATAATGAAAGACAGGAAATAAGGACCCACCTGAAGTTCAGGAAGTAGTGAGGCTGTGCATAGAGCCCACTGGTGCATTTATTTATATTACTGTGTCACTTTAGTGTATGGATTCAAACTTACATGTTTAAACAGTGGTAGATATACCTCAAGGCGATAGTAGGTCAGTAAAAATCTCATTATGTGTTACTTCAAAGCAGAAGCCTGAAGAGTGATACAACTGTTCCCCTTTGGAAAGAACTGATAACGATGTCAGAGTGGTAAAATTATTGTAAATACACTGTCTACTTAAAGCTGCAGGAGGAGGAATCTCAGGGAAAAAAAATGAAGATACACACCTTCCTTCTGCAGCTCTCTCCTCTTGGTCCAAATTCTGAGACGTAATAAAAATACAGATGAACCTGATGCCGGTCCATGTTGATCCAAGCGTCCCTATTTAGACACAGAATAGAGCAGAAGTGTCTTGTTCAGGCTGTGTCCGACAATCTGAGGAGTGATTGATAAGTACAGCTTTCAATCGTGTTCACCCTCCTTACATGTCAGAACAAACGTCTGTGATTAGACAAAAACCTGGACCGCAGAGTAGATTTTCTACAGCCTGAAAAGACAGGGAAGGAGTAGGCACACACACAATAGAGCACTTGAATTACAATATGCTGAAAACTAATTATGGGCTTTTATGGCTCAGGCACTGGAGCTTTATTATTTTTTTTGTAGGTGGCTTAAATAGGTTTTACTGCCTCCTTCATCCACAGCAGTACTGTGCTTTTTCACTGGCATTCCATTCTCTGCTTCTCCCCAGCTGAAGTGTGTAGACTATTATCATCTTTGTGTAATAAGCACCAAATATATGTCCACTTCAAAAAATCTGAATTAACCCTTTAAGAGGCCAATGAAACGGTTTCATTCAGTTTAACTGTTTGACAGCTCTATTAACCTTCCAGTATCCAGCATAGACACCCTTCCTAATCACCAAAAGCGCATAATCTGCACAGCGCCGTAGTAATGTCAGCATTTTTTTGTAGTTTGTTTTTAACTGTTACATTTTTTTGCATTTCTTCAACTTGAGCCATAAACAAGAATACCAAATGCTCAATAACTGTCATTTTTTTTTAACCCTTTAAATGCCAGGTTTGTAATGTAAACAAACTTTTTTTGTGCAGCCTGGTATATGTCAATGATTAACAGCAACATTGGTTAATATGCGTTATTAGTTTTTGTGCTCAGTTAGATGTTCTAAAGCAGGGGTCTCAAACATGTGGCCTGGGGGCCAAATGCGGCCCACCAAAGGTTCCAGTCCGGCCTGTGTGATGAATTTGCAAAGTGCAAAAATTCCACAGTCAAGGCTGTCGAATTTATTTTAGTTCAGGTTCCACATACAGACTAATATGATCTCAAGTAAAATAATAGCATAATAACCTACAGAATGTAATAATTCCCTATTTTCTTCTCGGGGTGATGTGATAAACAAAATCTTACATTATGCTTATAACTTAAAATTTTTGCCTCTGTTTTAGTGTAAAAAATAACATTAAATTATGAAAATATTTACAAACTATCCTTTAACAGTAAAACATGAATAACCTGAACAAATATAAACAACCTGACATTTCTAAAGAAAATTAAGCACAATTTTAACAATTTTTCTGCTTGTTACTAAGTGTTTAGTGTCTTTGTAGATCCGATCTGTAATGCACATGTAGAAATGATAAGTTGAGGCAGAATGTTGTTAAAATTGCATTTATTTTTCTGAAGAAATTTCCGTTTTTTCAGGTTATTCACATCTTTTTTTTTTTTTTTTTGGATAGTTTATAGAAGTAAGTATTTTCATAATTTAATGGTGTTTTTTTTGCGCTAAAACAAACACAAAAATTTGGAGTTGTCATTATTTATAGGTTATTATGCTATTATTTTACTGGTCCGGCTCACTTGAGATCAAATCGAGCTGAATGTGGCCCCTGAAAGAAAATGAGTTTGACACCCCACTTCTAAAGTGTGTCTGCATTTTTTTACTCACTCCAGACAAGGATGCTAATGTAGTTTACAATGTGCTGATTTTAGTGGCTGACTCTGAATTTTAAAAATCATGCAAAAATGAACCACTTTTGATTCTAACCAGATACAAATTATGAAAAATAACATGACCTTTTATAACATGAAATGCATAATGTGCTCACCCGGATACTGGAAGGTTAAATCCTTTAACATAAGAATGGCTCATGGGACCTTACTTAACTTACCTTACTAAAAAATTATGGTCAGTGGAGAGAGACTAGTAATGTTTTTGATCTTGTTTGAATTACAATTTCATTTACACGTGATGTTTTTCAGTTTAGAAGATAACAGTCTCTGGAGCTTCAACATGATCAGACCTTTTCTTCTCTTTTAATGCTTTTTTTTTTTCACCTCTCAAAGAATGAAGTGAAATCTGCTGAAGTAATGCAGATGAAAGACGCAGTTCTTTGAGTCATTTCACTGACAATTATGTCTAAATAGTGGCACAGTTTAGACAAGATCATAGAATTATTTGTCTCTATCTACTGTTGTTAATATTTTTCCCATGAGGCACAGCAGAATGGATTGAACTTCACCACACCAGTATTCATTCAGAATAATGCATTAATGATGTGTAAATTTCAGAGGGACAAACAGACGTGTCAGACAAAACACCTCAATAATGGTTTGAGTGAGAATCAACGTCTAACATCCCCACATATTTTGGTTTTGTCTTAAAGGAGGTGGTGTTGTACCACTTGTTGGTTGTTAACGTGACTTTGAAGAGATCTGCGTTGTCTGACTATGGATGCACCAGGAAAATACTCCTACCCAGAACCTAGAGGACCAGAAATGTTAGAAAATGCTGAAGTTGTCTGCTTTTTTAATATCTGGTCCATTTGTGTCGTAGTCTGGTGTTGGGAATGCTGCAGATGCTCTTTGTTTTTGAAGGTGCCGTGGATGTTGAAATGATGGGTTTGTAGAATGTGACTGAGGGCAGAAGACGACCCTACCTCCCCCGATCTCATTGTTTTAACGATAAGAAGAACTAATTTTGTACAATTGTCTTTTTTACTTTTTTGGGTCCTTGAATAGATCTGAATAAGGGGCATAAACAGTCTTTTTTTACTCACATGGAATCCCTGCTGACTGTTAATGTTTTGTTTTTTTGTTTTTTTTTAATCTCCCATTGTCTCCTCATTTCTATCTAATGGGAGAGCGAATTTCAGCATATTTATTTCTATTAACTACAAATATCTTTATATTCAGGAGCAAAATGAGTCAGATAGAAGGTTTTCCTTTTTCCTTTTCTCTGTTCATGGCTGTTTCTGTTGTGAATGGGCAGTTACATTATCTGTGATGTGAAATACTTCTGAGTCTTGTTGCATGTCTTTGGTTTCCCTTTACCTAAATGTGAACCTTTTTGTTTTTGATCTTTACTCTGGTCACTGATGACTTCCTACAGGAACACTGGAAGTTGAGTGTGACAAAAGTGACTACGTGGACATGTTTTGCTTCTTTCTAAAGTAGTCAAAATGTCCACTTGATGTTTGATATTTAGGATTAATGAGAAATAATAACACTTTTTAAAATCGTTTTAAAGTTGAACTATTTTTGTTCTAAATACACTGTGTCCTTCTGTCATGCTGAATTAATCTGTTACTGTTAAACTGATACTTTTTTTTTGTACTTTACTGTAAATAACCCTGTTTGTTGGACTAGTCTCCTTGGTGCCTGATCCATTTTGGATTAAATGGTTTTGTTTCCTACAAAATTCCGTTTTGTTTTGTTGTATATTTTTTGTTCTTATGCTGTGTCTAATTGCATGTTTGACATTTAATAACCATCTACAATCGCTGAAAAAATTATTAGACCATCGAAAGTCATCAAAACAATGATTATGCAATCAAGTATTAACTCCTGTGTGTATTATGTGACTAAAACAGACAGAAAAGAAAACATGGAATGCCTAAAAGCACTGTTTTTGTCAGTACAATGCCATAGATATTGATATAAGAACTTAAGTGATTTTGGTTATTATCAAGAAAACCATGGAAAATGGCTAGATATCAGCTCTGAAATTAAACTCTTAGGAGCTATTTTTGTTGTTATCATTATATTTGTCCAAGCAAATGTACCTTTAGTTGTACCAGGCATTAAAATGAACATGAGTGGTCTAATATTTTTTTCCGCGACGGTATATTGTTAAGAAAAAGGGTAGGTATTACATCAATGCAGTGTTGAGGAGAGTTCACTAGAGGGCAGTATCCATCTGCAGAGCCTGGTGCAACTATATCGGTATCTGTGGAAGTGTCTTTGTACCTGCATACTGTACAGTTGCACCCACTGAACAGAAACATCTTTATTTATTTATTTTACCTTTATTTAACCAGGAAGTCCCATTCAGATTAGGACTCTCTTTTGCAAGAGAGACCTGGCCAAGGTAGCAGCCATACAAAGTCCAAACAACATAAAACACATACATGATACACAATGAACAGAAACACACAATAACAACTATTCAACCATAATGGCATCAAGAAAAACAGTAACATTCCTCCTTCACTGCATTCTCCATGATTCCATTATTTCCCATAAATGTAAATATCATGAAGGATTGTCAAACACTTCACATGTACAGTTTGCTTTGACAGTTTTCTCCTTTATGATGGAGCTTCAATCTAAATTTAAATCTAATTTAGATTGATAGTGGCTAATTTTATCAAGTGAATCAGCTGTGATTTTAATGATGCAACTCTATCTCACTTAAAGGGACTCTTTCTCTCCCTCCTCAGGAAGGTCAAAGGTCAGCCAGTGAAGTAACCCCAAAGCTGGTAGGGACTCTGCAGAGTAGGCAGCATTATTCTTCTGATTTGGTCAGCCTCCTATCTATATTATAAAAGCCAAGTGGCCTCTGTGTGTGTGTGTGTGTGTGTGTGTGTGTGTGTGTCTGCTTTATAACTGACAAACTGGACAGAGCTAGACTTTGGCTTTTGGAGTACTTATGTATTCTGGGTCAAGGATCAGACAGGCAGAAACAGCTTATTGATACAACCAATACTTATGGAGTTATTAGTTTCTAAAATTACAATGGGCTTTCGGGCAGCTCACGAACGACTCCATTCAGAGCTGGAAAAGGAGGGGGGGTTGGATCTGTATCAATGGAAACAACAGGAGAACCGGGTCCAGCTGTAATCACATACAAACAAGGTCGGTCTGGTTCTTACTGTGGCCCAGTTCCACACCGCTGGTCCCAGATCAGACCCGGCTTGTTAACGTCCACATCCCTCTCCCCTCTTTCACCGTAACATGGTGACAGACTGTTCTGCGCAGACTCAGATCAGCTGGACCGGAGTTCAGCGGATCCGGAAACAGAATGGCAGTGCGTCACAATAAACCGTCATGTTCAGTCCTGTCTAAAAGGCTATGGTCCACGTCAATTTAGACGTAGTAGTAATTTATTCGGTTGTTAATTGAGGCGGCTGTGGCTCCGGTGGTAGACTGGGTCGCACAATAACCGAAGGGTTGGCAGTTCAAATCCCACTCTGTCCTAGTCAGTCCATTGTGTCCTTGGGCAAGACACTTCACCCTCCCTGCCTCCAGTGCCACCCACACTGGTGTATGAATGTTTGGTGGTGGTCAGAGGGGCCGGAGGCACAAATTGGCAGCCAAGCTTCTGTCAGTCTGCCCCAGGACAACTGTGGCTACAAATGTAGTTTACCACCACCAGAGTGTGAATGTGAGAGCGAATGAATAATGGGTCACTAATGTAAAGCGCTTTGGGTGTCTAGAAAAGCGCTAGATAAATCCAATCCATTACTATTATTAGTAATTACTTTAAACACAAAACTACATATCCATTGTTCCATATACAATGCGACCAAACGGGTTTAGGTTGAAGTTAATACTTATTTTGCCTAACCCTATTTACAATTAAAACAATGTTTCCAAATGAAAACAAACAATACATTTTTCAATGTAATTATTGCTAAGTATACAACAGAAGAGAATACATATTTGATTTAATTCAGGTAAATCATGTCCGTATCTCAACTACCAATATTGATCCTCGCCTTTTAAACAATTATTTTCTTTAGTCAATCCTGAACTCTATATTTTTGAATAATAGTTAATTTTAAAAGTTGTAGTTGTTTTAGACTGTTTGAATTGATCTTCCAGGCCATTCCAAAGATTAACCCTTCTAACAGAAATACATCTACTGTTTTTTATTTGCCCTTGCCTTTGCTTTTTTTTTTTTTTTTTTTAAATGCCGGTTCCTTTGCCAACACAAAACAAAATGGAGGCCATTCTATTTCTTCCTCATCTGTGTGTTAAACCAGTAAGCTTAGCTCGGCTCCACATTTGATCAACTCTACTGCTTCTAGAACGCAGTAGTTTATTTAATACTACACATTTTTAAATCTGATGTTTTTGTTGAAGTAGTAGGACTCGTGTTAACTGAATAAGATGTTAACATGTATTTGACCCAAAAACCTACCTTTTTTTTGTGAAAATGCCAGAATGTCAAGGTGAAATACAAAGTCTATTGTCATTTTGATATTACTACAAATTCTTCATGTTTATTTCTTGAGTGTGGAAATATAGAACTACTGAAACAACTTAAATGGTTAACACTGGTATACAAAATAATGATTATATAATTCACTTATAGCTCTTATTAAGGTGTATTAGTAAAGTTTTGATAGTTTGATGCAGCTCAAAGTCTGATTTTATACTAAATCAAAGCCAAACAAATATTTAAATTACAGTGTTGTGTTTTAACTGCATAGGAACAGCACTGGTCGAAGTTACCAATGACCTTCTAACTGCTTCAGACGAGGGATTTATTTCTATACTGGTCTTATTAAACCTTAGTGCAGCATTCAACCACCACATCCTTCAGTGATTTGAAAAATTGGTTAATATCAAAGGACCCGCATTACTGTGGTTTAAATCCTATCTAATAGACCACTTCCAATTTGTTAATGTTAATAATGAATTTTCTCAGTACACCACAGTTAGTCATGGAGTTCCTCAAGGCTCGGTTCTTGGACCAATACTGTTCACCTTATACATGCTTCCTTTAGGTAACTGAAAAAGGAAGCACTCTATCAACTTTCATTGTTACACTCAAGACACTCAGTTATACTTATCCATGAAACCAATCAGCTAACTAAACTATAGGAGTGCATTAAAGAGATCAAAAAGATGGATAACTAACAACTTTCTGCTGTTGACAAAACTGTAGTCACTGTGCTTGGCCCAAACAATATTAAGGATGCGTTGTTTAGTGAAGTCGTCAACATGGATGGCGTTACCTTGGTGCCCAAAACCACTGTGAGGAATCTAGGCATTATATTTAATCAGGATTTATCATTTAAATCACATTGAAAACAGACTTCTAGGACTGTCTTTTTGTCATCTGTGAAATATTGCTAAAATTTAACACGGAATGATGCTGAAAAATTAATCCATGTTTTTATTACATCCAGTCTAGATTACTGTAATTCACTTTTTTCAGGCTGTCCCAAAAAGTCTTTAAAGACCCTTCAGCTAATCCAGAATGCTGCTGCCCATGTACTGACTAGAACCAGTATCAGAGACCATCCATGTGTCTCCCCCTATTTCCTCTCCCCCAATCTCATCTTCTCTCCACCAGCCCCAGCTGGTCCAGGTAGACGACCATCCTCCAGAGCTGGGGTCTGCTCCAGGCTCTAAATGCAAAGTGTCATGAAAAAACTTTAGTTATGATTTGGCACTATATTAATATCATTTGATTTGAACTGCTCACACAGTTCTCGTTTAGTCATTTCTGTTTTGTCATTTTCAATTTTGACACCACATAACCATGACATCCCAATAAAACATTCACAATCCCTAGGTTAGGCTAAAATTACTCTTTTGCAGATATTGTTGTTATATAATTTAAAGAATTAATGTATAAGAGCTCATATATTATTGATTTGGCAGTGTAAGTTAAAAAAAACAAACATCCATATCTTCTCCTTTAGGTTTAGTTTTTTTGCAGAGAGACTGTAAATATGATGCAAAAAGAAATGTAAATCCAAGCAAACAAGGCATCTAGTTGTTGTGTATGTTATAATTCCAGTGACATTTTCCTAGTTAAATTATTCCATTTCAATTTAATACATCTGAAACTCTCTTGGCATTCAGTGTGAATGGTAAAGTAAGATTTTCATTGTACAGAAAACCTGTTTTTTTTTTTTGTTTTGTTTTACTGTACACATAACCGTAAAAGACTTTGAATCTGTGAATTTTCTGTTGGCTTTGCACTTGAAATAATGCACAGATATCTTATTATAGTGAAGCATCTTAAAAATCAATCAGGACAGCTGATCACTGGGCTCCCTCTGGGTTACATCAGATTAAATGTATATGTTTATTATTCATATTGTGAATATCAAAGCTTTACTTGTTAGTGAAATTTAAGGATGTTTATGATATTATACATCAGTGGTTCCCAACCTTTTTTGGCTCATGACCCCATTTTAACATCACAAATTTTTGGTGACCCCAGACATTCAAAATGGAGACTTTTTTTTTTTTGGCTAAAATTAATTTGTTTTTCATCATGTAATAGTTTGCTATACTATGTTGCAAATAAATGTTAATTTTAGATGAAATTTAGTCTATATAATGTATATTATTATGGACGGAGGCAGAAAAGCCAGGTGTAGATTACTGCACAAAGGGAGAATTTAGTTTTCCTTGGTCAGGATATGTACAGTCAGTCCAACTTGGATTTACAAGGCTGACAATTAATACTGAACAAACAAGAACTCAAACTATGAATTATGAAAGAGCTGCAGCATCTGAAACTGACCACAATTAACATTTGAAAGATAAACAGTACCACAGTGCTTCAGTTTCAGCTTCACAGGTTATGTCTTTCATGTATTGGGATTGTCTTTCAACTCACCATATAGTTTTTATTTGTAATTTTGTTTTTAATCAATTATTAGAAATTTCAGGCGACTCCATTTGAATTCCAGGCGACCCCATGTGGGGTCCCGACCCCAAGGTTGAAAAACACTGTTATACACGATGCAGAAAATGTTTCAAATCATAGTTCGAACACTGTTGCATTTCAGACAAAAGCATCTGGTCTATCCTTCAAGAAATCAATTCAGACGCGTCTGCTGTAAATAAAAGCCCCCATCACCTCTCTGCCCACCCCAACCTCAAAAAGCTATTATGTCCCCAGAAATAAGGGGTCCACCCCCCTGGACATGTCAACATCTCGTCCCTTCCTTTGTTGCAGATTATCGTCGAATGAGTCATTCAATTCAGCTGCACAAAGGAAGCAGCCGGGCTCTGCCTGTGGCCAATTTGTTTTCCATCACTTTTGAAGAGCGCCTGGTTAAATTAACCCGTCACACCGAGTCTGCTGGGAGAAAACAAAGTGAGGCCAAGAGCAATAATCATTCATGTATGGCAGTAAATAAGAAGCCCAGTAAACTGTGCCCTCCAGTTGCTGATTGTCCTACAGTGAATAACCACTAAATCAAATCTGTTACCAGAGAAATGTAATTATAAGGTGATCGTTGTCAGTTTAATGTCATGTAAACATAGATATGAAACAGAGATATGAATTAGATTGAACCAGTACTGACAAAGATCCTAGAGACTGTTAAACCAAAAAAGAGAAAAAAAGCCCATGAACACCTGAACCTGCAGCAACTGGCACTGTGTCAAACGTGTGAAAGGTTAATCCAAATATTATTCATTGATCATGTAGATATAGTTTTTATAGTTTCAGTCGATAATTTGTAACTTGAGGAATGTGTTACAGTAGGTGGACAATATAAGCCAAAAGAAAACGTCAGTTTGGGGTTACAGTTTTGTCTGTGATGAATTGCTTTGCTTACAAAAGTCACAACTAAATAAGGAATAACACTGCAAGTTAGAAAGTTATTCTTAGAAAGCAAACTAAAAAGGAAGTAGCTTTAGGTTTTGGTCCTTTAAGAGTTCACGACATCCCTGATGATTCAGATTTTTTCTTCTCTTTTTTTTCTTGGTAATATGGCAATCACAAAAGCTGTAGCTGGCGTTTCTGTGGAGATTTAAGAAAAATCTCAGCCAGGCTCCATTTGAATTTCAAAGCGTTGCCAGTGAATTCATAATAGACTTCTGAGTAAGCTCTGTGGCAGCTTATGGCATTCCAGTTATGCCAGTCTCACCCCTCCCTCCCTCCCTCCCTCCCTTTTCTTCTTAAACCAAGTTCCTTCAGCCCGGTGTGCTGGTTTGGCACTGAGCCACTGCAAAAAATATTATCACATCTAACACACATGTATTATTGTGGCAATGAAACGAGATGATGGCAGACTCCCCAGCTTTTTATTTCCTTTCACTGTTTCTTTTTTTTTCCTGCCCTCATATTTTCTCTGGAGCTTCCCGGTCGGATGCTTCAGAGTAATCACGATTTCCTCTCCTCCTCCTCTTCTTCTTCTTCTTCTTCTCTCCCTCCCTCCTCCCTCCCTCCCTCTCTATTTCTCTCTCCTCTCATCATGTCCATGCCTCGGGCCCTTTCCTTCCCCAAGGGAGGAGAGCGCTCGTGGGCAAGAGACATAGACGGAAAAGAGGGAGAGAGGGGAAGAGAGAGAGAAAAAGGCTGCCGTCACTGGAGGTGGCGGCTCCTGCTACTGCTGTCACTGAATAGATGTGAGTTCACTCTGGGTGCTGGTGTGTGTGTTGTGTTACCGGGGGGTGGGTGGGAGGGTGGTGTGGGGGGTGAGGGGGTGGTGTGGGAGGAGTCTCGATGCTGTTATTTGTAAAAGCTTTTGATGGATGATTGCTGTGTGTGTGTGTGAGGGAGATAGAGGGAGTGAGGGAGTCCCCCCCTTCCTTTTTTTCTAGTGGCTCACTGTTCAGTGCACAATGACTCAATGAAAAGTGGAGGGGAGAGGCAGGCACACTGTACGGCTGCATGAGAGGGAAGGAGAGAGAGAACACACAGGAGAGTAGAAGAAGGGAAGCCAATTGATTGGAGCACTAAAGCTGGGGACAAGAAGAAGAAGTGGATATACTTATCTTTTTTCCCCCTCTCTCTTATTCTCTGAAAGGCCACTCCAGGATCAAGTGGCAGCCTTTCAGTCCAAGCTGAACTTCACCTGACTCCACAAGCATTTTACTCACTGTACTTGCAAAGATTTTTTTCCCACTTTTAGGAGGAGGAAGTGCTGGTGGTGATTGTTGGTTGTTGTTGGTGGTGGTCAGTCCCCCCCCAAGGAGAAGACAGGAAAAAAGAAAAGATTGGATCTGCTGGCTCTTTTCTGCAGTGTTGTGGAGAGCAGGATGCCCGCTGGGAGAAGTGGGGAAGGCTGGAGGATGGAGGCGGTGGCGGCCCCGGGTCGGGCTCTGCAGACCAGCCTGCGGATGATGCTGATGTGGGGTGTCCTGGTGCTGGCGGTAGGACGAGGAGGTGTGGAGGGGTGCCCCACTCACTGCAGCTGTCTGGGGAACATGGTGGACTGTCATGGCCTGGGGATCCACGCTGTACCCAAAAACATCCCCAGAGGAACTGAGAGGCTGTGAGTATACTCTGATACAGTCACCATGCATATCTGCACTGGAGAACACTGGGGCCATTCTACTGAACTGCTGAACTACAAGGGAAAAGTCACAAGTCTGCAAATGTTTGCTGGGATCATCAAAATAAGAGTTAAAACTGTAGTGAGTTTATTATTTATATATGATCATATTAATGGCAGGTAGCTGCCCTGAATCATAACCACATATTTGGTTTTTTTTTGCATGTTCTAACAATATTAAAAAGACTGATTTAATATTTGATTTTTCTTTTTGAAAGTGTAGTTAGTAAATCATCAAGCTCAAAGTAAAAAAATATCCTGTATTTAGATTTCAGCCAAAAAAAAATCAGCAGTTCTAAGATGGCATTTCACATTTATCTGTTATATAAAATTTTGTTCTGTGACCTTATATGGTTGAGTTTGTCACCATAGAACATGTCATAAAGAGCTGCAAAGGTTATTTTTCAGTTTTTTATAATGAAGTTTTCTTGCATAAAAAGTGGGAATAAATAACAAAAACAAAATAAACAAAAAAAAATTCAACCTTTTTCTACATCGGCTGTTGAACAAATTCTTCTTTGAAACATCAATAGTTGCTCCGTATATACGTACACATTTACTGCACCCCTTGTTATGTCTGAAACTATGTAAGTTTGAGCCGATCATAACCACACCTCTACATTTTTGTTCGGTAAATCTGGCTGCATCCCTCTGTCAGAAAACTGCATGCTGAGTCGACACATCCCATAATAAAGGAAATGTGCTCAAAAGTCTGAAAATCAATGCGTAGCTTTAACGAACATCACTACCAAAAACCTGTTTTTTTGCAAATATGCAAACTTTTGGATGTTATTGTGGAAAATACTGTTTTAGAGTGTGCATAACTGTTCACAACTATACTGGTTAATCACATGTTCACCAGCATCTTTGCAATAGAAGACTAGTACTGGTCTTGGAGCCATGAGAGGGATGCAGGTTTTCTTTTTTATCATGAAAATGATAAATGGTATTTCGATATAGTTTACTGTGATTTCAAATATTTCTTATGTTTCACTTGATAAGGATATTAGTAAAGACTTTAGCTTTGTACACTGTTTTTGTTGTTATAGGACATTTTGCTAGAATGTTTCATGTACATCTTTGAGAACCTTATGATCACAGATACAGTAAGGTCAAAAGAATCCTCCAAAGATCTCTTTCTCAGAGCAGTGCATAACCTAGAATAAGGGTACGTAGAAGGATGAAAAACTTGCACATGTTTGTATTGTTCAAACAGTAAGACCTGTGAGATCAGAGCAGTTCATGAGTGACGAGGTGCTGCTGTAGATCTGTTCAGTGTGAGTCTCACTTTACTGCTCTGCACCAGTTCCAACTTCTGCAGTAGCTGCTTTTGGTCATTATCTGTGGCCATATCTGGTGTGTTGTATGTGTCACTGAGCTTTGCTGCTCTTTTGCTCATCCACTTACAGAGTCCTTATGCTGTTGCATATTTTCATTCAAACTAGAAAACCTTATATCCTCTTCTTCCCTTTCCAAGCTTCATTCTCATCCTATTTTTGTTGTATCCTGTTTCAGCTTATACACAATATCTGAACAAGGTTAAGAAAAGTGTAATATAATCTCATTTTATTTGTGTGCATGGTCTCTTTTTAGCTGCATCTATTCCTGTGAGGCGAGTTTATTTTAAAAGGAAAACATTACATAGGGAACAAATCAGATTTCATATAATTAATTGGAGATGGACTCTTATGTTCCAGTGATCTTTGCATGGATTTTAGTTGAATACTCTCTCTATGATTAGAAGACATAGAAATATTAAACAGGGTCCAAAAACACCAAATTATTCCATGTAAAAGTAGAATATAGCCATTAGCTTTTAGTCCAAATCCTCTGTGCTGTGGCTGCAGTGCAGTCTGTTCTGCCCATAATACTGGAGTCTTTAACTCCTCTCAGTCTCATTGTGTGTTTATTGATCGTTGGTGCAAAACTTGGGCTGTAAGAAGAGGCTCTGGCTGTTTAATTAGAAAGAACTGTCACAATAAAACTCTGCTCATCCTGATGGAAATATGAAATAGTTAGCTGTGTATTTTGCTAGTTCACAAAAGCTAAATGTGCTGCAGCTCTAAAAACTATTTAATAGAGTCAAAAAGTCATGACTTTTTCTTGAGAATTCCTTAAAAATGTTGCGTATCAGACTTCAAACTGATCTCTGCTGCAATTAATGATAGAATTATCTGTTTTCAGTTGCTACTGCAGTAAGTAGCGTTAATGCTGTCAATCTTCACATACTTTCTATGTTTGATTTTTTTAAACTTAAATTTGCTTGCAGAAGGGCAAGCATATTGGTCAGTTCATATTTCTGTCTGTTTGTATGTGCTCTAGTGGTCCCATTTCAAGCATTATTGATATCAAATCATGACCAAATGATTGTCCAAATTCTCTAGTCGACCTGATTATTTTTTGTCAATATTAGGCCAAAGTACAGCAGAGATACAGGCCAAAGTTTAAAAATGGATATATCGCAATAACTTCAGTCAAAATCCTTGTATTGACTTCAAACCAAAGCCAAATTGTGCATTTTTCCATTCTGCATTTGATGGTATTTATCATGATGTCATAATGGTCATGCCCTCATTAGAGCCCCCCCCGGGTAAATATCAGAAGGGTCAATAAACTCCGCTTTCTGAAATTTCAAGTGGCTCTAATATCGCCAATATTGATCTGATCATACCAAAATTGGACAAGCAACATTTCTGTGCAAGTCCCTTCTCATATGCCAGATTTCGCAGCTCTAGGTTACGTGACTTCTGGTTTCTATGGTAATGTATATACAATTTGTTTATTGTTAATATCTTCTGTTTGTTGTAGTGATTTCAAACTAATGCCAAATTATTGGTAATTCTATTCTCTATCCATTACCTACCTCATTTGTCATGCATGCTTATAGATTTTGAGCTACTGGCATCTAAAGCGACCAGGGTTCAAGCGCCTAATTAGCATATTCAGAAAACGACTTCTATCTTGAAAACTAAGACGGATATTAACTAACTTTGTATTATTGACTTATAGGAAGTCGGATATGGTCTTTCATTTGGTACCAATTTTGTTTACCTTCAATGACATTGAAAGGTCAAACTCAAGGTCATGATTTTCAAAATTCCCAATTTTTGACTTTAACTCCCTCAATTTTGCAGATAGAGAAAAACGACTATTATCAGGTTATAAAGAATGAAAATATAGGCTATAATTCTGTTTCAAAGGCCTCGGACTAGATCACTCCCTATGGCAGTTTCATTTTATTATTATTAGGTTTTGTTTGTTATTTTTATAAATGTCAAAGAATGCGTTTGGATTGGATGATTTTATGAAACATCTGCTGTGTACCACTCTGGGATGCAAGCGACAAAAACAAGTCTCTCCTTTAAAAATTAAGAATAGTGATAAAATACAAAATAATAAAACATCTTCTATGTTTTATAAGTGAATTACAGTAATACCCAAAAGACCAGGCTACAGCCTTATGTCAGTGAATAAATCTGTTTTCATTTGATCACACAATGTGTATACTGCACATTATTCTATTTGGTGTTATAGTGATGTTTTATGTTCATTTTGGTGTTTTTTCACCAAATTCTCAAATTTCTAAATCCAATTTTTGTCAAAGGGACACGTTAATCAGTTTGTCTGATTAATCTGTTAATCAGTTTTGCAAATTAACCTATGCTGATGAGATGTTTTATAAACTAACACATATAAATTAACACTGATACCTCGACTCTTACAGTCACTTATGGAAAATATCAGGCTTGTCAAACACAACTACTGACTTACAATGATAGCTCATCTTAGTTTCTTACAGTTTTTTTGATGTTAATTTTGTGTTTTTTTTTTAATTCAGGGATTTATTACTTAAACTTAGATGCTCAATTTAGCAGTTTCCTGTTTGTAATAATTTGAAGCATAGTTAATTTCTGACAGTATCACATTTTTAGGGGGGATGATTAATCAGCTGTCGGCTTTTTCTTGCTTGAACTGTTATTATATGTGCGTCTTTCCAAAATTCATACTTTTTGCAATGTGGGTTTTAATAAAGTTAGAAGTAATGAACACTTTCGCGTTAAATTAAAGAATTCAAGTCTTGATGATCGACTTTGTAAAAACTGTGTTAAAATAATACATATAACCTAAGAATAGAGGTACACGTACACATTTCAGTGAGTTCTGTATGTACATATTTGAAGCACTTTATTTGTGTTTTTCCCCTCTAAGTGTGTGTCCTGTATATGCTTTACAGAGCTCTCAGTGCAGGCTGAACATGTATGTGTTTGTACATAGTGTGTGTGTGTTTATTTCAGGTTCTAGAGTGCCTGTGTGTGAATAATTGATGATTGTCAGGGGTGCCAGCAGAGAAACCTTATCCCTGCTTCTCTCTGGTTTACTGTAGCGTGGAGGATGTTTTCCCCTCTGAGGCTGATAGCTTTGTGATCGGGGATGAGGGCTTGGGGCTCCCGGTCAAAGAGAAATGGCCTGGAAAAAACTGTGAGCTTGCAGACCCACTTGCCCATTTGTCTTTTTACATCACTGAGATGACAAATGTTACTCTATTGAACAGTGTTGTGCTCCACAGAACAAGAGAGAGCTGAAAATGACAGAGTAACTGGAAAAAATTGACCTCAGTATTTACAGTTTTTCTGCTCAAACCAAAAGTTGCTGTTCAGTATTAATACTTGGTCATAAACTTTGACATTTGAAGTGATGCAGTACCTGATCCAAGCTCTATGCTACAAACATGTGGGATGTGGAACAAAAATTTGCTGCAGACACAGTATTTTTTTTTTTATTTATTCATTCATTACCTCCGCCAAGGAGGTTATGTTTTTGCCAGGGTTTGTTTGTCTGTTTGTTTGTTTGTTTGTTTGTTTGTCTGTCTGTTAGTGTGCAACATAACTCAAAAAGCCATGGACAGATTTGGATGAAATTTTCAGGGTTTGTTGGAAATGGGATAAGGAAGAAATGATTAAATTTTGGTGGTGATGGGGGGGGGGGCACTGATCAGCCTTGGCGGAGGTCTGCGCTCTCCGAGTGCTTCTAGTTTATTTATTTATTTATCTTTTTTTTTTTTTTTAGCAATGTAACAGTACATACAAAAGAATGGAATTACAGTACATTCATTATACTTTGCCTTTTATATCATTTTTCCCCCCATGCCCAAACCAACCACAAGGCCCTCTGAGAATGGGCAACAGCAGGACTAAGAACATTATAACATCGTCTCTGAGCAGTAGAAAAAATATACAGGGTGGGGAAGCAAAATTTACAATATTTTGAGGCAGGGATTGAAAGACAGTGTATGACCAATTAGTTTATTGAAAGTCATGAGAATTTATTTGCCACAAGAAAATTGACATAATAGAAAATGTTTTTATTCTATGTGTCCTCCTTCTTTCTCAATAACTGCCTTCACACGCTTCCTGAAACTTGCACAAGTGTTCCTCAAATATTCGGGTGACAACTTCTCCCATTCTTCTTTAATAGTATCTTCCAGACTTTCTCGTAATAGTTTTGCTCATAGTCATTCTCTTCTTTACATTATAAACAGTCTTTATGGACACTCCAACTATTTTTGAAATCTCCTTTGGTGTGACGAGTGCATTCAGCAAATCACACACTCTTTGACGTTTGCTTTCCTGATTACTCATATGGGCAAAAGTTTCTGAAAAGGTATGGATAATAGTGTTAGGTATGATTATGACATCAATATATGTTTGGTTTCAAAACAATTGATGTAGTGCCTGCTGAGAAAAAACAACTAAATGTTCATTGTAAATTTTGCTTCCCCACCCTGTATATATACAAAAATATTAACTGAGCCAACAGAAACAGAAGAGAATAAAAATAAATTAATTAATTAATAAAAATAATGATAATAATTATTAAAAAAAAAAAAAAAGACATAGCTTGTAGATACATGTGCCTACTTTAAAATATTCGGCATTACATAGATGTATCAAACATGACAATAATTGGTAGACAGAATGAATTAAGACAAACAACACCTAAACAATCACAAAATAGAGAATAGGGTGGAGGTGCGAGCGATCAGTCTGAAGGCGTAGGCACAGTATTTTGTTTCTGACGAGTGTGTTGTAGTGGATGACAATTTTTGCCGTCTCTCACCAGCTTTAACAGGGTTTAATGATGTGCTCTGTGACGCTCTACAGATATGGGTTTTCCTCATATTTTTTATTCTGGAGGTCTTGTTCAGGCCTTTCTGTCAGCCCACCTTTGCTTCTCATACAGGTGGTGAAATTATAATCAGTCAGAGGCTACGATTCTCATGGTAGGAACCAGCAGCTGCTATTGCATAGACACTATTTCTTCATCTTGATCTTGATCAGAATCAAAATCCTCATTTAAATAGGGCAGTCTCCAAGACTTTGCATCTGTTGTCATTCGTGCAGGTAATCTTAGTTGATCACTCATGACACGCAAATCAATAGCATACCTATTTTTTTTAGCAAATTTGCGCCCGTTATTTGTAATCAATCTATAACCTCATGCTCCTGTTGAGTTTTCTTGAATCACAACAAAAAATCTTCGACTAAATAGCGACATGTTTTTACACAAATAACATCAGTGATTCTGAGAACAGTCTACAGAGCACTTTTCTTGAGAAGTAATTCCTAAATGAACTGTTTGCAGTGAAGTACATGTAGTATTATAGCCTGGGGTGCCGATAAGAGGCCCAGTGTTTGTGGGGGGCCCATAGAGCAGTGCAGGGGGCCCAGTGGGTACAGAAGTTGTTAAAATTTCATGGAAAATCCGCTGTAGAAGTTGGGAGTAGAACGGTGAAAGGATTTAAAGTTTCGGTTTTGTTTTCAGGCTAGTGTAAGTGACATTATTAATAGACCGCATCCACATACATACATACATACATACATACATATATACATACAGGGGTTGGACAAAATAATGGAAACACCTTCACCTCAAGATGATTATGCCCCAATCCATACAGCTAGAATTGTTAAAGAATGGCATGAGGAACATTCTAATGAAGTTGAGCATCTCGTATGGCCGGCACAGTCCCCAGACCTCAACATTATTGAGCATTTATGGTCAGTTTTAGAGATTCAAGTAAGACGTCGATTTCCACCGCCATCGTCTCTAAAAGAGTTGGAGGGTATTCTAACTGAAGAATGGTTTAAAATTCCTTTGGAAACAATTCACAAGTTGTATGAATCAATACCTCGGAGAATTGAGGCTGTAATTGCCGCAAAAGGCGGACCTACACCATATTAAATTATATTTTGTTGATTTTTTAAGGTGTTTCCATTATTTTGTCCAACCCCTGTATATACACAGCCCCCCCCCCCCCCCAGCTCTGACAGTTGGAGAAGATGGGAAATGTCAATTCATATAGGGTCCACAACAATTCTACTTTCATGGGGCCCATGATTGGGGTAGCGGTGCCCCTGATTATAGCATATTGTGGGATTGTACATAACCTTTTCTGTGCATCACCTGAATTGTATTGACATGTGAAACCCATCTGTAAGGTTTGATACCCGTAGCTCAGATGATTTATTTAAGTAAATGTAGTGGTTACTGCAGTGTAAAAAAAGTACTGCACACACAGCATTGCTTAAGTTAAAGTCCTAAATTAGAGGAACAGGCAAATTAAGAATAATTAGCATATCAGTAATGTATCAATAATTTACTATTGAATACACTGGAACTATAACTATCCACTATAGCAGTAGTTGATTAATCGTCAAAGTAATGCCTCATAATGTATCAGTAGATTATATATAATTATCAATCTACAAATTAACTAGTGTCTAAAGTTATATATAAAGTTAAATTTAACCCTTAAAGACCCAGATTATTTTAATTATTGTCTCTCTTTTCTCTATATATAATCTTTCTCAAGTGATTTATCACCATTTATTATAGAATTATCCTCTGAATTTTGCATTTTTCAGTGTGAATCATGTATTTTCTTATATTTAATTCACTGATCATGTTCATTAAAGCTCAGAAAATTCAAAGGTCATTACATCAAAACAGAAAAAACTGAAGAAAAAGTGACATGGCTTTATGATTTTATTATTATTCAGTTTCTTGTGAAGTTGTTCTTGTTGCTAATTATTTTTGTAAATTTTTCATTCGTTTTGTTCATTTTATGGTTTGGCTGTTTTTGTTAACTTTTTTGCTTGATTTTTTACTTTATGTATTACTTTGTATATGTTGTATTAGTTTTTGTTGGATTTATTATTCAATATTTTTAAAACCAAGTGTCTCCATCCACAGCTTATGACATTAACCCAGAAAGACCCAGAGCTTCTTCTGTGGCAGTTCCCAAATGAATTTTTCAACTTATTTAATCATTCTTAAGCAATTTATCACCATTTATTATAATATTATCCTCTGTATTTTGTGTTTTTTCAGTGTAAATCATGTATTTTCCTATATTTAATTCACTGATCATGTAGATGTTCATTAAAGCTCAGATTAAAGTTATGTTTTATTATATAAGAAACAGAGAAAAATGAAGAAAAAGGGACTTTTTCAGAAAAATCTCTCAATAACTGCACATAAACCCAGTGTCTCCATCCACTGTCATTGATCCAACTCCATGGGTTTTACTGGTGAATCAATGTTGTAGAAGATGACATCCAAATGGGTCATATCTGATGACCATGAAAAGATGACAAACTGTATTTTACACCAATGTTTTACAGGTATTGACAGGATTAGTGGATCAACAGATATTTGACAGTTTAGATCAGTAGATGCTTTTGGTCGATGGTGGATGTTTGGGTCTCTGAAGGATAGAAATACTCAAGTAAAGTATAACTACCTCAAACTTGTAAAGTTGAGTTAATGGTCTTACTTACACGACAAGAAAATATATTTGGAATAAACCTGACACCAATGTTTCTGGAGCACATAAGCAAAACCCATGTGACCTTTTGACCTCGGCGTTGTTTCGTCTTCCCACAGCTCTGCTTGCCGTGGTGCTGTGGACCCAGACAGACCGTGCCCTGCAGTGGACAGGGGTGACTCATTAAATAGCGATTTGTTAAAGGGCTTGTCGCCCAATTAGCATGTAAAGTGATCTGAGAGTGTGTGTCAGCTGGACAGCTAAGCACTGGGGGAGACGGAGTTAGTGGTGTGGACTGTGTACGTTATTCCCTGGGAGACAGTGGGCAATGAGAGGGTCATTTATCAAGGTGACTGCACCAGTCAAACTAAACACCCCCTCTTCATTAGATTGTCATGGCAACCCTTGAAAAATGGATTCCCCCCTGGGCCCTGATGAGTGTGGATATTTGAGCTGGGGAAAGTGGAGGATGTGTATGAGAAAGAAGAGAGAGAGTAAATTAGTAAAATGAGCTGTTTTTCTGGGTGTATGCTGAAGGGAAACTGCTTTAGTATGATGACTGGTACCTTATTCAGATCCTCACCTGCTGCTAAAGCAGAATTCTTACACTGTAAGCCTGGACTTTGTGTTTACTAAAATGCTTTAATTACAATGTACTTAAATGATTTAAGTTTTATTACATTACTTTAAAATGTTAAGTATGTTCTTCTAATTTGTAGACATAGTCGAAAGTACGAAAAAGTTTAAGTTGAATGGATTTAAATCACTAAGTTTTAGTCATGATCACACCTCTTTATCTCTGCATTGCATTGTGGGTATTGGGCATGTTGTTGAAAATGTGTTCTTTTTCTGTGCAGGGGTTCAGCGGGGCTGTGGTGTTAGTGTTAATTTTGACTTGATGTGTGTATGACAATGTTTATTGGCCTTTTTGTGTTTGTTTTTGTGTTTTTGTAGAGCTGCACCATGAGTGAGAGCCGTAGGCCCAACAATGGCTTTAGTGTCCATCTGTACTTGTGTGTGATTACTGTAAATCTTTGAACTTTGCTAAATTAAAGTAATTTTCTGTACTGGTAATTTACATTGAGCTAACTTGCAGCCTAACTTCTGTCCATGCTACAATATGTTAAGTTGAATAATTATACAAAGCAATTTGTATTGCGACAGATTTTAATTTAGATCAACTTGGAATTGAGTATAATGAACTGATGATATTAAGTCTAATGATTATACAAAGCAATTGACATTGCAACAAATTTTAAGTTAAATCAACTTGGCATTTGGTGTGCTGTACTTAATACTTAAAATAGCAATTCATTTTTCATTACTTATTACTTAAATTTTTTAAGGCAACCGGTTTCCTCAAAATTTTTAAGTAAACTCAACTCATCTAGTCTTACAGTGTGTATATATATATATATATATATATATATATATATGACTATTTCATAGTATTGCTGAGTCTCCCTCCTGGAAATTTTCAGTGCACAACCTAAATTGACAATCCACACAAAAATAATTTAGGTTTATCAGAGTTGTGTGGTCTGTAGCTCCATTGTTTCCCAAAAATGAACAGAAACACATACAGTCGGGTCGCTAAACATTAGGGTAGTGACACAAATGAATACATTTTCCTCTGTACACCACCACAGTAGATTTGGGTTCTTCATCGACAAATAATTCTGTGATCATTCACAGTAGTTGCTTTTCATGGTCCACCAGTTCTTTTAACCCATAAAGACCCAGTGCTGCTTTTGTGGAAGTTCCCAATTGATTTTTCTTGATATATTTAACTTTTTGTAAGTGATTTATCACCATTTATTACAATATTATCCTCTATTTTGCATTTTTAAGTGAAAATCAGGTATTTTTCCAATATTAATTATATAGATGTTCATAAAAACTCAGATTAAAGTTGGGTTATTACATCAAAAACAGAGAAAACAACTGTCTCCATCCACTGTCATTTATCAAACTCCTTGGATTTTCTGCTGAATTAATGTTGTAGAAGATGACAGTCTTTCCATGTTCACTACGGAGCCTCTGAACATCCACATGGGTCATATCTGATGACCATGAAAAGATGACAAACTGCATTTTACACCAATTATTTACATGTATTGATAGGATTAGTGGATCATCAGGTATTAAACAGATTAATCGGTAGATGATTTAGGTAGATTGTGGATGTTTGGGTCTTTATGCCTTAAAACAGAAGATCACCAGCTGATTCTTCATATAAATCATCCTCACCGAAATTGGGACTGTATCGGTACAGGAGTCTGAAGGATCAACAGTTTATTTCATTGTTATCGAAGTTCAAGTTTTCAGTAAAATTGAATTGATGACTGTGAGCAACTAAACAGAACTGTAATGCACGAGTACCTTTTCCACATGTGGACCTCGAGTGAATTTTGGACCAGTCTGTCTCCAACATGACCCTAAATAAACCCACCACAAAATCAAAAAGAGGTCATCTTTAATCAAAGCCAAACTGTATCACTGTGTGTTTGCACATAGAGGAGGTAGTTTGAGAAAGAGCAGCTCTGATGATCAGACTGTGTATCGTAAAATGAGAGAGACCCAAATGTGTGCGTGTTGGTCTGTACAGTGTTCCTGGATATTCCAAAACAAACATCAGAACCAGCAAGAATCATTAGCTACATGGAGCAGATTGAAAAAACACACTCTCAGACTGAGTGTGTCTGTTTATTTCTGTTCCTCGAGGCATCATTATATAAATTGAGCATGGATCATTGAGGATAATATTATTTAACCTGCAAATATACTCTGTGTATGAGGGTTTTTATGCTTTCACGTGTTCTGGTGTGTGTATCTTCTTTGTGTGTATGTGTGTGACTGTGTGGACTTTCTTGTGTGGGTGTAATTGTATCAGCCATTGAAGGAGGATTAGCAGGAGTCGTCAGCAGAAAGCGAGAAACCAAGCTTTGCCGACTTGCCTTGTGGACACCACACACAGCTGACACACACACTTAGTACATCTCATTGATTACAATTCCTTAGTGACTGTAAACAAAACATTAAAATACATGAAATGCAATGGGAGGCTTTGATATATGAACATGTTTAACATATTTTACCTTAAAGCTACATGAATAAATTATAAAAGAAGATAATTCAGTGGTACTGCAGGGGTGTCAAACATACGGCCCGTGGGCCAAAACGTCCAATCCGGCCCTAGGGATGAATATTTGAAAAGATAAAGGTACATTGAAGATATTAACAGTAAAGGATGTTAAAATTGTTTTAGTTCCACATTCAGACCAATATGATCTGAAGTGGGGCGACACAGTGGTGCAGTGGATAGCACTCACAGCAACAATGTCTTGGGTTCGATTCCAACACCGGTCGATGGGGGTGGAGCCTTTCTGTGTGGAATTTGCATGTTCTCCCCGTGTGGGTTCTCCCCGGGTACTCTGGCTTCCTCCCACCATCCAAACACATGCACTGATAGGTTAATTGGTTGATCTAAATTGCCCATAGGTGTGAATGTGAGAGTGATTGTTTGTCTCTATATGTCAGTCCTGTGATGAACTGGTGACATGTCCAGGGTGTACCCCGCCTTCACCCATAAGTAGCTGGGATAGGCTCCAAGCGACCCCCGTGACCCTAGTGAGGATAAAGCAGGTTCAGAAAATGAAAGAATGAATGAAGTGGGCCAGACCAGTAGAATACTATTATAATCACCTACAAAATATCACTCACAATAAACTACATTTTGTTCATTTTGTTTTCCTTTAAAAATGTGAACTTACATGAAAGCATTTACATTTACAAAGTATCCTTTCACAGCACTTGAACAAATATGAACGTGAAATGTCTTAAGAGAAATAAGTACAGTTTTACCAATATTTTGCCTGTTATTAAATGTTTTATGTATTTGTAGATCCACTGGGATCTGTAAGTTATAATGTACATGTGTAAGTGATAAACTGAGGCAGAATATTGTTGAAATTGCACTTGTTTTTCTAAAGAAATTTCTGTTTTTTTATGTTCACATTTTTTTAAAGGATGGTTTGTAGATGTAAACATTTTCATAATCTAATTTAACTTTTTTCACTGTTATTATTTTACTGGTCCGACCCACTTGAGGTTATATTGTGTGAAGTTTTTACATGTTTATGTAATGATGTGATGTTGAAAGAGCCAGTGGAAAATAACAGTGAATTAGAGATGGAAATATGACATATGTTTTTTGGTTTTTTTTACGTCCATCAGTTTTTATACAAGTCAATGGAAGCCATGCAAATGCTTATGCAAATTGATCTCAGTCACCTCAGTTAGACTTGATCAGGTGATACAAGATACTAGTAACAGGTCTGCTCTTAAATCAGAATGACTGTGATCTATGACGAGTGAGTGTTGTGTGGCAGAATCAGCAGTAACAACGACACTGTAGCGGCTGTTTGTCATCAAAATTAAACAACTTAAAAGTGACTGAACTTTCGACTTTAACGTAACTCAAATAACCACTGGATGCACCATGGGTTTGTGGTTTACACAGTCAAAAACACAATGTCCATACCATAGATGTTTTTGAAGTGGTTTATTTTTAGGAGTTTTGCATTTTATGAAATAACAACCAAGGTCTTTTGTGCTGTCACTCCTGCTCATCCTGTCTGACTTACTAAAAAATCATAGGCCCACCCAGGTGCATGATGGTCTAACTTGGTGCTTTCTTTTCATACCCACGTGCCCATGGTCTAAACCAATAAGAAAACGCAAAACAAAAAGGTGCTAAATACTAAAGAATGAATGCAATAACAATGAAAATTCCAAAAATATTCTAAATATTAAACAAACAAAAAAAGTAAACAATCAAAATAAACAATTAGCAAAATATACTAAATTACTAAACAAAAAAGGAAATTAACTTTAAACAAGAAAACTAAACAGACAAATTGCTCCTATAAGCGGTATTTTTTTTCTTATTTTCGAAGTCAACAGAGCTCATTAAGAAAAAACAAACAAACTAGAAAAGCACTTGGAGAGCGCAGACCTTCACCAAAGAAGACCAGTGCCCCACCCCCGATCACCACCAAAATTTTATTTGTTCCTTGTGCCAGTATCAACATTTCCTGAAATTTGCATCCAAATCCGTCCATTACTTTTTGAGTTATCTTGCACACGGGCAGGCAGACAGACAGACAGACAAACCGACACCGGCAAAAACATAACCCCCTTGGCAGAGGTAAAAACAGGAACTTGGTGAAAGGTCCACAATGAAATATGTCAATTTTCTAGAGTAACAAGGACACTCTTGGAAGATATGTAACTGTTAATCACATATGACAGGCCACTCACATCTGTTACTCTACACAGATTCATAAAATGACAAATACAACCAAAAATGTATAAAATACCACTCTGCATAAAGGGTCAAACACCAACTGTAAGTGAACAGATACATTTCACTGAAGCTACTGGATTGTTGTCTTCCATTTTATTATTGCAGTTTAGTCATGCTCTGACACATTTCCACTGTATTACCAGCCTCAGTTTCTAGTGGCTGCTGCCTCAGTCTCTCTTGCTGTCTTTGTCCATCTCCTCTAATCATTTTACCGTTTCCCCTGCAGCCCCTCAGGAGGAAAGATGCTGCTAATGAAGTGTCATTAGTCCAGACTGTGTGTGTGTGTGTGTGTGTGTGTGGGTGTGTGTGTGTGTGTGTGTGTGTGTGTGTGTGTGTGGTCACTCATATTAATCTCATTCTCCCACTGTG
Source organism: Sphaeramia orbicularis (assembly GCF_902148855.1). NCBI lineage: Eukaryota > Metazoa > Chordata > Actinopteri > Kurtiformes > Apogonidae > Sphaeramia > Sphaeramia orbicularis. The sequence goes on from NC_043957.1 coordinate 25,447,190, forward strand.
CTGCTGCTCAGGGGAGAGAAAAGGAACAGAATGAAGGGGAAAAAGGTAAAGAAGAGATGAGATGTGATGAAATGATGGAGGAAGAGGAGGCTGTCGGGATGAGGACTTGGGGGGGGGGCATGGTGAGGAGAGGATGGAGAAGGATATTATGAGAAGGTAAAGCAGAGACATGGAAGAAAACAGGAGATGATAGAGAGATGATGAAAAGTAAGACTGAATTTAACGTCTGCAGCAAAACCTTTACTTCACTCTTGATTTCAATGTGGTTGGAAATAAGTAAAAGTTGTTTATGCTGTGTATGTGTTATTAGTCTGGTAACAGTCCAAACCTGCAGATGTTTGGGGTCGAGTTGGGAATGAGGCTTTTTTTTAAATACATACACACACACACACATATATATATATATATATATATATATATATATATATATATATATACACACTATATACACACATAGTGTCACAGTGGATAACAAGCAATGTCACTCTGCTGCGCACACCTACAAGCAAAAGTGGTCAGAAACAATTTGATAGACAGACAGATAAAATAGCACTGATAATGTTGACGTGTTGCGTCAGCTGATAGTTTATATTATAGCTCTGTTTTTTGTTGCAGTTTCATTGTTGACCAGTGAATTTCATTTTGTGGGATCAATAAAGTCTATCTATCTATCTATCTATCTATCTATCTATCTATCTATCTATCTATCTATCTATCTATCTATCTATCTATCTATCTATCTATCTATCTATCTACAAACAGGTTTGTTTGCATTAACTGTCTTTTATATTTCCATCTCTGCACAGAAAATATAACATATGTAGTTTACACAAATAATAATAACAGAGGATGCCAGGCCCAGTTCGGGGGGGTCCACACCATACAACTGTACAAAGTGAAAGTGAAACTTAAGATGTTTTACTTGTTCCTCTGTCTCCTGCTGTTGTGCACCTCATTTTCCTTTTCCCTGCCTTCAGAAACTTTTACTTGAGGGGGCAGGACATTTGTTGCCCCCCCAGAACCAGGCCCAGATGACGCCCTTGTGTTTGCTCTGCCACTAGATTCACAAGCGTTGCTAAGTAGCGCATCAAATATGCGACATTCCTGCAAATGAACTGCATGCTGTGTGGACAAATGTTTGAGCAAATTGCAGCTATTTCCCTCCTTTGAAGAAATGGAAGCTTTGCAAGTGTTACAAGTGTCCCTGGTGTCATCTTCTTGCATGAAATATGGCCTTACTTTACTTTGGAGCGTTTCTGCCTCGTCGTCACTTTGGCTATGTGCTAAACCAAAACAATGCAGCGTACGTGTGATGTCATCAGGCATGTGCAACGAAGACAGAATCAATACGTAGAATCATTAAGCAGGCAGGCAAACGATTCCAAGGAACTGAACTACTGGGACCCAGTTCTCAAAAAGAACCGGTTTCCAGTTCTCTAGTTACAGTTCTCAATTCCATCCCTAATTGTAACGACCCTGTTCATATAAAAAGATCGGAAAAACATTCATAACACTTTAAAACAAACAGGACCGACTGCAGCCGTTAGGTCTGTTTTAGTTTTGATGCCCTCCACATTGATCTATCTTATATCTGTGTTCTGAATCGCTGAATATTTGGTGCCACTTTGTGGTTCGTGCTCTGATTCACTGGGTGTGACGGCCGTGGTCAGATGTAGGTCCAAACCAAACCCTGCAGGGCTGTTTGGAAAGATCTTCTCTAACATCTTGCTCTGATTGTTCTGTTCTCACATGACCAGACAAAGGAACCAAACCACTGCAGGCTCATCCACAAAATGCTGCACATTTATGCGTCTATAATTATTTCTCTATTCATGTATCCAGTGTTTGAAAGGTGAAAAGGTGAAATATGAGATCTAAAAATAATTGCCATCTTTGAACCACTTATTCTGCGTGCTCACCAACATGCTAACACCTGCTGAAACACAGGCAGAGTCTTCCTATGTACATACACCCACCTCTTTATTTCATACTCACTTTATCTCATTATCTTCCTGGCATGCCCCCCCCCCCCCCCCCCCCCGCACCCCCTCCATGTCAGATCTAACGTTGGAGAGCAGAGCTGAGCCGATCAACTGCCTCACTGCCCACTGAGGCTGCAAATATCTGTGTGTGTGTGTGTGAGACGCGTTCTGCTTTAATGAGCTATTGTTTGGCAGAGTCGCCACTCGAGGGGAGTCTGTTGCTCATCTGACCCCTGACCCCGCCATGCTGCAGAAAACTCAATTAACCACGCCTCATCAGGGTGGTTTGTACGTGTCTGCTCATCTCTTCAATGATTGCTCTTTTCTACTTTCCACTCATAAATCAATCTTATGACTGTTTCTTGCTAGGAGGCTGTTATTTCGAGGCTCTGCTGTTCTTCTACTGGGTGGGAAGGTGGTCTTCAGTTACTGTGCAGGTCTTTTCCTCCTGCTACTTGTTTTGCCTGTGCGGTCGAACTGTCGGGGTAATTTAACACACATGTCTAGTCGAGTGATTCTAGACCCCCCACCACCACTCTTCTCCCTCCTTCTTTCCCTCCTTCAGTCTCAACCAATCCGCTGCTTCTCTTTCCCCTTCAGTCCCATACAACCCCCCCACCCCCCCCTCCTCCTACCCCTCCTCCTCCATCTCCAGACTGTAAAAAAAAAAAGGCCATTTTTGTCAAGTTTGTCTTCTTCCTTCACATTCAAACATTCTCTCCTTTAACTGAAGAAATGCTTATACACTACAGTTAGGTGATGGTTAAACCATCACAGTTTAAACTTGGTGCCTCCTTCAAATCACAACTTAAACATTGGATGAAGGAAAACCAAGCCTGTGACCATCAGTAGATTGTCCTCACTGTGTTGTTTTGTGTGTTTTTGTGATATTTTGTCTTTTGTCAACTGTCTTACTTGTCACCTACCTAGGGATTATTATTATTATTATTATTATTATTATTATTATTATTTTATTTATCATCATTATCTTATTATTATTATTTATTTATTCATTTATTTTTTCTTTTGTTTACTTATTAACCTTTCATATGCCAGTACTTATATTTTGTTGGTTGATTTTTGTTTTGATTTCATTGTCTACATGTTTGAAATAAAGATTTCAATCAACCAACCAACCAATCAATCAATCAATCAATCAATCAATCAATCAATCAATCAATCAATCAATCAAAAGACTACAGATGGAAATTAGCACTGCTGCTACAATCTGGCATATTTACAGCTGCAGTTGTTGTAGATGTTCAGTAATATGCATTGTTCCTAATAAATAAATAAATAAATACATACATACATACATACATACATGTACATACATACATAAATAATTTATGCCACAAATAGGGGTCTTCATTCTGCATCATAATAATACATAACCAGGGCATTATTTTCAATAAATCTGGATTCTCTTGTGGTTGCGCTCAGCTCTTTAGAGGAAGTTTTGCAAATTCTATTCAAACTGGAATTCAGATATGACAGGGAAATTGCAACTCACAAAACAAAATGATTACTGTGGTACTGGTCCTGAAATACAGGCTATACATACAACTAAACAAATGCACAGATTAATGTGTTTATATTTCACTCTTCTAAGATTAATCAAACAGCATGCATAGGTAGAAGAAGTACTCACTTTGGTCACTGTTGAATGATGGAGTCGGCGCAGAGCTGGATTAAGAGCGTAAACTGTGAATGTACTTGTACATGTATGTCACTGTATGTATTCATCACATGTTGTATGTATTTATCATTGGTCAAAATCTGATCCTAGTCACTTAAGCTCGTTTGTATTTAACAAATCAGAATGTCAGTGGTGATTTTGTCTCCCAGCGTCATGAATAATTTGTGGCAGGAACACAGAGACAATTGGAAAAATGTGGAAAAATCCAGTCTATAACTTCTGTTATGTCAACATCAGGACAGAAGTTTTAATATACAGGGTGGGGAAGCAAAATTTACAATGAACATTTAGTTGTTTTTTCTCAGCAGGCACTACGTCAATTGTTTTGAAACCAAACATATATTGAACATAATCATACCTAACACTATTATCCATACCTTTTCAGAAACTTTTGCCCATATGAGTAATCAGGAAAGCATACGTCAAAGAGTGTGTGATTTGCTGAATGCACTCGTCACACCAAAGGAGATTTCAAAAATAGTTGGAGTGTCCATAAAGACTGTTTATAATGGAAAGAAGAGAATGACTATGAGCAAAACTATTATGAGAAAGTCTGGAAGTGGAGGAAGCAACAAAAAACGTACCAAAGCTTTTATTAAAGCTCTCAAATCCAAAATCCTAAAGGATCCAACCAAATCCATGAGAAAAATGCCAATTGAACTTGAGGTAGACAACAAGACCGTTAGAAATGCAGTAAAATGTGATTTGAAGTTAAAATCTTACACAAGAACACCAAAACACTTGTTGACAACAGCAACAAATCCAACTTTAGCAATTTTTGGGGATCATGTTTATTGCCGCCTTCTAGCCCAGATCTAAACCCTCTGGATTCTGCTATTTGGGGATGTTTTAGAACATGCTACCAATAGAACATCACACAGCAATGTCGACTTTCTTAAAGATACTATTAAAGAAGAATGGGAGAAGTTGTCACCCGAATATTTGAGGAACACTTGCGCAAGTTTCAGGAAGCGTGTGAAGGCAGTTATTGAGAAAGAAGGAGGACACATAGAATAAAAACATTTTCTATTATGTACATTTTCTTGTGGCAAATAAATTCTCATGACTTTCAATAAACTAATTGGTCATACACTGTCTTTCAATCCCTACCTCAAAATATTATAAATTTTGCTTCCCCACCTTGTACACATATAGATTATATAGACATCAAAAATAAAAGTACTCATTATGCTGATTAGTTGTATTATTACACAACATTATATGTTATGGGGCAGCTAAATGTAGTTAGAAATATGGAGTCAGTCTTAGAATAAATGGAATGAAATCTTAAATTAGTATAGTAATCCTTTATATTATACAAGCATATCTTTTTTGTTGTTGTAGTAAAAATGCCAGAAATAACTGAGCATAGTTAAGCACAGTAAGCTTCCATTTCTGTTAGTGTGTTTCATGTAGTTTGTCTGTGAGTTTACGATTGACCATAAAAGCAGTCTGAATGTCTATGGAAGTGTTTGGGTGTATCTTCACAGAGGGATTCGAACTCTAGCTATTATGTAGGAATGCAATGCTTTTACATAATCCTTTGTCTTTTTACACTCTATCTTGTAAGAACTACACATGAGTATGTTTGGTGTGGGCACAAAGGTTTTGGTCTGGTTAAGACACTGACCCTGATTTATTTTTTATTTTTATTTTTATTTTTTTTTATAAAATCCTTGCAACAAAGGGAAGAACACAGGAAACCGATGGAAGAAACGGACTTCAAAGCTCAGCAACAGCTTTTTTTCCGTGTGATATTTTTTCCTCACCAGGTGTTTTCTGTATTTTTGACTTGCATTTTAGTCGACTTGGATCCAGTTCACACACCCAAACCGCAACTTCCACTCTCTCTCTATCTCTTTCTTTTATACAGAGTGGGACAAGGTCACACTGCGCTCCACCCTTTACAGTAGTACAGGAACATGACACCCCACAAACACACACATACAGGTACATGCGCACAGATCGGTTTACCTCTCCTTCCACAAAGCCTCGTGGGAACAGTGACATCATCCCTCTCTGTCTTTGCAGCCATCAATCAGAGCAGACAATGAGGGCGCTGGGTTAAAGCCGTCCTCCTACGAGCTGTGACCACATTCAAAAGGCGTTTAGTATCATATAATATAATTCCACTAACCTGCTCCATGACGTACTGGTCAGTGACAGGAGCACGCTCAGTGAGAGACTGGTTCCACCCAAATGTACCACTGTTTAATTCCGCCTTATAACTACATTATTATAATTACATGCAACAATATTTTGGGATTTTTATTTATCTACATTTCTTTTAATCATCATACTGATCTGTCTAATACATATTGTACAAATTACCGTTCCAATTGTATTTAATAGTGTTCTACTATGTATATTTGGTATACAGTCACGGAAAAAATTATTAGACCACCCCTTGTTTTCTTCGATTTCTTGGTCATTTTAATGCCTGGTACAACTAAAGGTACATTTGTTTGAACAAATATAATGATAACAACAAAAATAGCTCATAAGAGTTTAATTTCAGAGTTGATATCTATCAATTTTCCATGTTTTCTTGATAATAACCAAAATCACTTAAGTTTTTACATCAACAGCTATGGCATTGTACTGACAAAAACAGTGCTTTTAGGTATTCCATGTTTTCTTTTCTGTCTGTTTTAGTCACATGATACACACAGTACTTGATCGAATATGATTTTTTCCATAACTGTATGTTTATTTAGAACTACAGGGTGTCCCATAAGTCTCCATACATAGGAAAAATAAACGTTTCTTGACATAAACCATTTTTATTTATATAATATGCTCTATATGACTGCCATTTTGTTGGGAACACATTTCAATACGTGTCCTCCACTGCTGAAGAACTATAAAGAAGAAATACAAAGAAATACATGTTAGAACCATATATGTATGGAATGTATTATGTCTCCTATGTATGGAGACTTATGGGACACCCTGTATATACACACCACTAGTGCATTGACCTGTGGGGATCCACAGGTTTTAGGTGTGGTAGTTTTTATGCTGTTGTGTATTCATGCATGCTGTACCGCATTTGTCCAATAGTCACCGCCAAAGCATTCTGGGTATAGCAACATTGTATTGATTGTAAGGCTGTTGTATTCTCAAATTACTAACATCTCCCAAAATATTGGTCCTATCAACTTGCCTTCTTTGCTAGTCTGCTCCTTGACCAAAATACGCAAGTATGCCAAACTGCAGCAGTTAGCTCTTTGCGAATTTTGTGTGAATCCCCAGACACACAAACACATACGCACACAGAGGCCACTTGGATTTTGTAATATAGATATGGATTAAAGTATTGGGACGCGTTAAATTCAGGTGTTTCTTTTCTATCAGGGGTCTGGGATACAAAACAATGATTACAAATATCAAGGAAATATTGATGTTTATGAACTATATTAACATAAATATTGCAACACATCATGACATCTTGGCTCATAAGATGTCCAGTTCACACTGATTTCACATATAAATCTTTTCTATCTATGTAGTATATATACTCATTCATTTTTGGAACCTGCTTTATCCTCACTAGGGTCACGGGGGTCGCTGAAGCTTATCCTAGCTACTTAGGGGCGAAGGTGGGGTACACCCTGGACATGTCTCCAGTTCATCACAGGGCTGACATATAGAGACAAATAATCACTCTCTCATTCACACCTATGGGCAATTTAGATTAACCCATTAACCTATCAGTGCATGTGTTTGGATGGAGGGAGGAAGCCGGAGTACCCGCAGAGAACCCACACAGACACGGGGAGAACATGCAAACTCCACACAGAAAGGTCCCACCCCCATTAACTGGTGCTGGAATTGAACCCCAGACCTTCTTGCTGTGAGACACGAGTGCTATCCACTGCACCACCGTGTATATATTATTTAATTTTGTTTTGTCGTATTGATAATTTCTTGCCTGCTACTTTTATTATACTTGCATGGAGCAACTGTAACACCATCATTTCCCCTGGGGTTAATACAGTATTCTGATTCTGATATAATACACATGGGCAGTAGTTTACCTTAAGCCTTTCTGTCGCTTCTACCTGGAGATACTAGCATATCATAACAAAACCTTCCCTCAGTTAATAAAATAATAAAAGAGAACAGCACAAATCCCAGGGAGTGGAAGAAGATCATAACACTTTGTCAGACAGTAGGTGTTTCATCTCGTACGCCTGCAGACATACCTGGTGGAAAGTGTTCCCTAATTTTCTTGCAGCATCATGCTGACGTTTGCTGATTTACAAAAAGTACAGGTTGTTCTGAAAGTGAACTTGCACTGAGGAGACTTAAAATAGAGGAAACAACATGCAGAGATTTACCTTTTGCCTGTAGACAGCAGGGGATCATAGATACTAAATCTGAAAGTCTTTGTGCCTCAGATGAACTTTTGTATTTGGCTGTTCACATTATTAATACAAGCATTATCCATTCCAACCTGTGTGACAGGTTAAAATGCCTTTTTTTTTTTTGTAGGTTAAAAAGTGTGTTATTTTTTTTTATTGTCCTTCATGGGTCATAAAGAAGTCTATTTGTTCTCAGGTATTATTATAGCTTTATATACATTGGTACTGAAGTACACAGGTACAATATAATTACATTTATATTTAGTTAATGAGGGAAAATACAGGTTTATACAAATTTAATATTACATTTAAAATGGTTGTTATTATAATCATTACACATTTTGTTTAAAAAGCTAATGCATTTAAAAAGGTTTTATTTAAAACAAGCAATGCACTGCTTTGTTCGATGTTTCATGTTTCATCGATTGATACTGTCTCAGAGGATATTGTTGTGCGCATGTGCGTCGTTGAGACCGTTATTGTAATGGCTGATGTTGAATAAACTATGGACAAGTGAGGACATGTAGCTAGTTTGTGGTCTTTTCAAAAACTCACACAATGCAGCCATCTCCCTTGAACGTCCGGGCGGAGAGTGCAACACATGAACTGGTCATGGTCCTGTAGTGAGAAAGTCAGAGCAGAACAGTATCAGCACTCTGACACTGGGGGAAGAATCTAATACTGTACAGGTGAAGAAATGTCTGTCAAGCAGACATTAACTGGTTTACAACAAGTACTTATCACACTGAAAATACATTTTTTAAGTATCAGTTGGTCAGAGGAGGGTTTTTTTTCACTATTTTACACTGCAGGCTTAAGGTTTAGTTTATTGCTCACATTACAATTATCGGTCTGACTTTTCACACAGTGTTTTAATTAATGCTAATATCCAATATGAACCAGTCATGGTCATGAACTGACCCTCATGCACAAAAACACAATAACAAAGACATCACATTTAACATGCAGTTGGGTGGAAGTAGACATGTTATTTATAAGGTGATGTACAGTGGATATAAGAACACAGAATAATGAGGAAGAAGAGAATAAAAATCTAATTTTGATTTTATGCATTTTGTGGACTCTCATTTGCAGAATTGTGACAAATGTTGACACAGACATTGCATTCTGATATGATTGTTCAGGCTGATGCAATGTAAAAAAAAAAAAAAAAAAAAAAAAAATCAATTTTATATCTTAATTCATAACTGCATATGGATGGGGTTCAAATAAGCATTAGTCCTGTTCCTACTGATATAAAAACCAAGATCTGAGTCACCTGAAAAACTAAACAAAAACTAAATCAGCTTTAGGACACTTTTGCTTCCATTTTTACTTGGGCAGCTTAATTTTGTTTACTTGTACATAACATACAATAAGATAATAAACATTAGAAAATTAAAAGTCAACACATTTTGCAAGAAGTCAAAAACAGCTTATGCAAATACTTCTCCTTAAAAGAATGTAACAATCGTGTAAATATTAGAGGAATTAATCCAGATTCAGGCATAAATATAAAATAAGAATGAGATAAAAATGGCACTTTATATGAAAAGGATCTTGTACTTAGGACTTAAGCCATATACATAAAGAAAATATGAGACACTATACATTTTAACTAATTGCAGTCCTTTTCAGGTGTTTTTTTAAGTACTATAGATTCTGAATATAGCCTTAATTTAGTTTCCTATTGTGTGAGTCAATCTTGTAGCCACAAAACATCCAAACACATGGTTAAAACTGAGCAGAAAAGCTGTGGTGTATGCAGAGACTATATGACGGGGGCAGATTTCTTCCATGTTTTCTTGTCTTGAAGTATTTGTCATAATTTTTCCTTGTGTCGTCATGTCCAGTTGTTTTTTGTTTAACTGTTGTTTCATTTGTTTTCCAGTGATCTGAACGGGAACAACCTGACAGTCATCACCAAAATGGACTTCTCTGGCCTCAAACACCTCAGAGTCCTGTAAGTCACAGCTCTGTTTAGAACTGGGTCATTTGGTTTATTCTCATCCACAGAAACATTCATCGCTTTTGCGTTGACCCTCAAATTGCACGAATATAACTTGTGCATAAAAATTTACCTAATGGAAAAATTACAATTTCGCCAAAACTCTCTTCTTTTAAATAAAAGTTTCTGTGCTAGCAAGAGGGTTTTTTTTCCGAGTGTAGTACAAATGGTATATCACACAAAACTGCAATGGAAAGACCTTTCTCCATAACTAGAGTCACAGGAATAAAAAAAAAAAAAAAAAACGGATGTTGACGGATGTTACAACAAGCGAAGAAGAAGAGTTTTAAAAGAAACATGGCGCAGGATGTGTGGACACACCAGAAAACTGAATATTTTTTTAATTTAGCACAGGATAGAGCAGTGTTTTTCAACCTTGGGGTTGGGTCCCTACTTGGGGTCGCCTGGAATTCAAATGGGGTCACCTGAAATTTCTAGTAATTTATCAAAATTAAAATAAAAACTTACTAATAAAAATACATGGTGAGTTGACAGAGACAATCCCAATCCATAAAAGACATGGCAAACTGTGAAGCTGAAACTGAAGCACTGTGGTACTGTTTATTTTTCAAATGTTCATTGTGGTCGGTTTCAGATGCTGCACCTCTTTCATAACTCATAGTTTGAGTTATTGTTTGTTCAGTATTAATTGTCAGCCTTGGAAATCCAAGCTGGACTGACTGTACATATCCTGACCAAGGAAAATCAAATTGTCACTTTGTGCAGTAATCTACACCTGGCTTTTCTGCCTCAGTCCATAATAATGTAAATTATATAGCCTAAATGTCATCTAAAATTAATGTTTATTTGCAACATAGTATAGCAAACTATTACATGATGAAAAACAAATTAATTTTAGTAAAAAAAAAAGTCTCAGTTTTGAATGTCTGGGGTCGCCAGAAATTTGTGATGTTAAAATGGGGTCACAAGCCAAAAAAGGTTGAAAAACACTGTGATAGAGGGATAATATATAATAACTAGAAAAGCACTCAAGGCAGATCAGCCCCCCACCCCCCCACCCCCCACCCCCCCATCACCACCAAAATTCAATCATTTGTTCCTTTTGCCAGGATCAACATTTCCTAAAAATTTCATCAAAATCCTTCCATAACGTTTTGAGTTATTGTGTTGACAGACAGACAAACAAACAAACAAACAACCAGACAAACCCCGATGAAAACATAACCTCTACCGTTCCTTGGCAGAGGTAATAATAATATATCTGTAAATCAACATGATATTAAGTTCTTCACCATGTTTATGGAATGACTTCTCGTGTCATCTCATCATAATAAATAAACAAATCATCGCATTTATGATTTAATGGAAAAACCGACATTACGCACTACTGTTTTTTTGACAATTAGTAAATATTGGTAAAGTTTATGGTAAAGTTTAAAGTATATGTCCAATGGAAAAGTGACTACTGACACCTGTTTTACATCAGTGTAGGCAAAATGTCTTTTTAAATATGACCGTTATCCTATCCATGTTGCCTGAATACTTAGTTTGTGGAAATATCAGATGTGCCTTTGCTCTTACTGACTGAAGGATGGCACATTGGTGTCTAGATACACTGTCAGGCCAAAAAAAAAGGCACGAATGCAATATTTGACTGCACCACCTTCAGTTTTGATGACAGCAGACATTCACTGTGACATCTTTTTTACCGCATAATGATTATGTAGTGTCACAATAAGGTTCATAATATTTTTTCCATCCATAGTTGCATTAATTTTTGATTATTGATGATGGAGAATTGGACCACTGCATCAGGTCTTCATCACATCCCAAATTAGAGTCTGGACTTAATGGAGGTTAATCCATGTGTGAAAATGATGTCTCATTCTCCCTGAACCATTCTGTCACAAATCTGATGATCCTGATCAGTCCTGGTACTGGCCAATGTATATGATGTTAAAGACACCAGAGGACACTTACTGCATCTGCTCCAGTTAAATAAATAGTCTGGACAAAAAAAAAAGAAACATCCTGGATTTAACTAAGCAAGTAGTTCCAATCCTTCCATGGGTAAGTACTGCAGTGGTTAATAATGTTTCAGGCGACCCCATTTGAATTCCAGGTGACCCCATGTGGGGTCCCGACCCAAAGGTTGAAAAATACTGGTCAGGACATACTGTATATCCTATCCTACCTATATAGTGCGCATTTCAGCCCCGCCCCCGTGTCTGTCCCATCGATGTCCGATCGATGTTGCAGCACAGGAGGGCGTTTGTACGGGTTTTCCTAAGCCTTCACAGGCCCAGTTGCCCCGAAACTCGCCAAATGAATAGAAACATTACCTGACTATCTACTAGGCACACTTTTATGTCCATATTCAAATGTTGTGAGGTATGCTGGGAGATTTTAGCAGGGTCCCAGCTCACTGCAGACCAGGTCCCTGCTAACCTCGGACCAGCTACTGGGTGATTTTAACAGGGTTCCAGCTCACCACAGACCAACTCCGACCTCACCACAGACTTTCACAGGCCCCATGCCATTCAGGACTATCTACTAGGCACAATTTTAGGTCTGTATTCAAATGTGGTGAGGTATGCTGGGCAATTTTAGCCTCTCTCTACTTTGAATTCTTCATCCCTGCCACCATACTCCATTTTCATCAGTGTTTATGCTGCCGTTCATGAAATTTCTACTGCTAGCAGACGATGCTACAATGTGAAGGCTGCAGTTCACTACCACTGTATGAATTTAATCATGCTTGACAGGCCAAACAAATACATGCTCCTCCCTTCATGCCTCACATGTTGGCTCAAATTATTACCTGCACAATGCATGATTAAATGGTAGTTTACACATGGATAGTGGTGGCAGACAAGTTCTACTTATCATGCTATTGTACGATGGCACCACGGGTACAATGCCGCTAGTCTAGATAATATGGTTTTTAAAGTTAAAAGAATATACAGGGGTTGGACAAAATAATGGAAACACCTTAAAAAAATCAACAAAATATAATTTAATATGGTGTAGGTCCGCCTTTTGCAGCAATTACAGCCTCAATTCTCCGAGGTATTGATTCATACAACTTGTGAATTGTTTCCGAAGGAATTTTAAGCCATTCTTCAGTTAGAATACCCTCCAACTCTTTTAGAGACGATGGCGGTGGAAATCGACGTCTTACTTGAATCTCTAAAACTGACCATAAATGCTCAATAATGTTGAGGTCTGGGGACTGTGCCGGCCATACGAGATGCTCAACTTCATTAGAATGTTCCTCATGCCATTCTTTAACAATTCTAGCTGCATGGATTGGGGCATTATCATCTTGAGGTGAAGGTGTTTCCATTATTTTGTCCAACCCCTGTAGTTCTCAGAGGCACCCTTTTCTCTCACTGCTGTCTTTGTAAAGGAGCAGCTTCTATTTATTCATCGGAGCTTCTTTCCCACGTGTCTTCAGTGGGTTTAGGCCTCGTAGGAATGTGCACGTGAATGTGGAAGCCACAGGGCACAGCGTGATGCTTTAGCTTGGCGGTGACACATGAGCCACCCGGAGGTACTTGTTGGGTGTCAGTGTCAGTCAGATTTACAACGAGGATGGAGTTTTAGCGGTGACCTTTGGACCTGGAAACATGGCGCTCCCCTGGGAGAGGCCGGACTTCCTGCGTTAACCTGAGGAGTGACTCTGTTCTGAGTGTCAGTGATGGACATGAGGTGCAAAAGCGATGACATGCCAGGGACTAATGACATCTCCGGAGGCCTGCTCAGAACAGATTAGCGGACCGCTGGGAGCTCGGGGCCCGCCGCTGTCAGGAGGGGATTGAGTGTTACTCCGCGGGTTTATAATGTGAGAGTGTGTAGAGTGGGTGTGCACACATCCCATTAGCAGCAGCTGTGGGAGTCAGGCTTTGTGTCTGTGAATAATTGAATTAATTTGATTAATTAGAGGGTGAAAGAATGAACGTCTTGTCTCTTGTTATGCTTTAACACCCTCATTTGATTTCATGTTTTTTTATGATGGTGTCATAGTTCATACAATTTTCCTGTTATTTTCCACAAATTAAATGCTTCCACTTGTGTTTATCTTGAGTTTAGTTTCATTAAAAGGAGACTGATGTGACCCCCCCCAACTTGCCATAATTAGTTTATCTTCCTTGAGGCAATGATAACTGTTGATGAACTCTGTCAAGCAGTAGTTTCGTTTACATGGACAGAATAATAGACCAACCAAATAGAAATGCCTCATGTGACCACTTCAATCAGAAGAGACGCAGCCTGATCCTGGAACAGTTTTCAATTATAATGAGAAAAGTGGAATAAATCCTCTTTCTGGTGTGAACAGGGAGGGAAACATAGAGGAAATAAACTAAAACTAGCAGTGGTGATAAAACTTTGACTGAATGCTTCACAGGTTGGAAATCTGAAGATAATGAGTTGTTTCTTGTAGGAAAAAACAAACTTTCTTCTGTTACATTTTTGGCAAATTAGATGCATTAACATGATCAGAACTACTTTGTGCACATCCAGGGTGACCATGGAACTTTAAAAAGTCTCACATTTGTCAAAAATTAAGGGCTTAATTGTCCTTAAAATTGATCATTAGTCCTTAAATCTCTCACTCCAACATCTTTAAAAGTCCACAAACAGAAGAAATGATATCGCTACTTTGGATATCCTTGTAAAAAATTAGTCAAATGTGTAATTAGTGATGATCATGGGAGAGATGGGAATAAGTGGAACCTCCAACAGTCATTCATGAGTGGGTGGTTCAGGTATGAGCTCTAACAGCTTGAGTGTCAGTAGCAGAAACATTAGTCATGGAGAAATGGAAATGGAAGCATTAGTGGATTGAAACACGGTTCAGACTGGTTCAGCTCAATAACTATGAGGCCTGTTGGACCGTTAGTTTGGATGGATTCAAGTCCTTTAGTTGGACTCCTACCATTTTGGAGCAGACCTTAATGATGCTACTGAGACTTGTCTTTCAACTTGATGATGATTAATATCAACGGCCCACATACTTCCAAGTTTAACCCTAGAAAGTCTACAAGAACCTGGTTCCAGAACCATGGTGCTGCCTCTTCTGTGAGTTCTAGACAGTGCAGTGTGAAATCTGCAGAAAGCAAAGCTGTCTGGAATATATGTTAGTATGAGCAAAGGTTAGAAACCCAGTACAGGGTCGACAGAGTGTGTCACTGTTGATGTGTTGTAAATGCATGTATTTTTGTTCATTGTTGACTAAATGTTGCTGATTTGTAACATATTGTTTTGTTGAATGATTTAAATGAACATCTTCAAAACAAAGCATTCATTCAAAAAATTAGGATATTCAATATTTGTAGTGATATTTATATATATATATCTAAAGAAGACTGCTCCTATAAACAATTCCCAGTCTAGCTTAGTCTGTGGGCCTAACTGTTGATTATTAACAGGGGTGATATTAAATCATGGTTATGAAAAATGACTTGTTTTTATGGTCTTGGTCTCGACATAGGTGGTCTCGTCCCCTGGGGTGCCGCTACCAATTCTGGGTCCCATGAAAAGTAAACGGTGTGGACCCTTCATAAAATTCAGTATCTTGTCGATCTGTCGGAGTGCAGGGTGTAAATTTGGGGGTGCCATCCATAACCAGCGTAATGTATGCTGGAGTAAAACAAAAGTGAAACTTTACTTTCAACGTCCAACTCCCAACTTCTATGCCTCTATTATACGATGTACCTTACACGAAATTTTCACCACTTCTAACCTGTATCCACTGGGCCCCTTCCACTGCTCAATGGGCCCCCCACAAATGCTGGGCCTCATGAATTTGTCATGTTTACCCCCCCTTAACGGTGCCCCAGCTCGTCCCCTATCACTGCGCTTTTGTTAACGAATAAAAACTAGACAAATAGGTTGGCCAGAGACGAGATCCAGTCAGAAGAAAGAGAGAGAGGGAAGAGCTGAAATGACAACCACTTAATAGGAGGAAGAAGTGGGATAACTTAAGAATAAGACCCAACTGGAAGGTGGAGGTTAGGCTGCACGAGTTGAGAAGAGCTCCAATCAGAAATCAACTTTATGGGTGACACGGAAGGCGCTTACATTTGTTGTGATCGAACTGCTGGCAGAGTGTGTCGAGTCGACAGTAAAGCTGCACGTGGGAAAGGAATGTTGTCACTTGGGAGAAAGAGAAGAGCAAATATATGGGAACATTTGAATTTTGATATGAAGGCCAACAATACGCAGTGTAAACTATGTAGCGCCATTATTATCTGTATTATTCAGTGGTATTTACTGTTGTTGTCAAGGTTTAGAAATGTGTTTTCAATTCAATGCCATTTTTCCTGGTGTCCAGTTCAAATCCCTAGTGGCATTATATGTGACATCCTTTGAAATGTTTTTGACAGTTTTAGTCATTGAAGTAGTTTCAGGTGAGCACTATTTATAGTTAAATTGGTTTATTATATACACCGATGGTACTGCTGCTTTAAAATCTTCAATTTCATGGGGAATGCCATGTGCAGTTTGTTATGATTATTGCACATCTTATCCAGGGAGAGTAGGACGCTACTTCTCAGTGTTTTTCTATTGGATTCAGATGCTGTTTAATGAAACCTGTGGCAAATAAAGATACATTTGTGTTTGAAAGAACATCAGTGAAATGTATGTGTACTGCGCATTCAAACCTTAATGCCATTCTGTAATACTTAGAAGTTTCATTTAATGTACAGTGGTCTGCAAAAATATTAGAACACTTGTTAAATCTTAAGAAACTAGTGGTTTATTTGTTCCCAGAGCCTGAACTTTTTGCCATTGCAAAAAGTAAAGGCAAAGGTACTGAGAATATTTCACCTACAAATTTATCAGTCCAGTCCTTTTTTTTTTTTTTCTTTTTACATTTTACTCTAATATTTATTTCGGTCCCCCTTGGCAACAATCTAAGGAAACTCTAAGGAACCTCTCTGGAATGAGCTTCTGAGAGCGTGGAATGACACTGGGGTTGAAACTCTCAGAAAATACATCGACACAATGCCAGAAAGATGCGCTGCTGTGATTGTTGTCAAGGGGGACCGAAATAAATATTAGAGTAAAATGTAAAAAGAAAAAAAAAAAAAAGGACTGGACTGATAAATTTGTGGTGAAATATTCTCAGTACCTTTGCCTTTACCTTTTGCAATGGCAAAAAAGTGAAGTTCAGGCTCTGGGAACAAATAAACCACCAGTTTCTTAAGATTTGACAAGTGTTCTAATATTTTTGCACACCACTGTAAGTCAAAATTATGACCTCAGATACCCTTTATATCATTGCATAAGAATTTAGTTGACTAAATTCACAATAGATTTTGTCGACTAAATTTGAATGATATTTAGTTAACTAAAACTAATATAGTTTAGATGACTAAAGTTTGACTAAAACTAAATAATATTTTTGTCTAAAGGCTGTTACTATTATTAAATTAAAAATTGTTGTCAAAATTAACATTGTTACAGTGAGGACAGTGAGTCAACAATCTCAGGTCCAATGTGGTCTACAGGGTCTGTAAGGTCCACCTCTGCATGAACAGTGAGTGGACCTGCTTTGTTAGGTACCATGAAGTAATGGTACTAATGTAAGGAATAAGTTCAGAGGGATAATGTGGATGTGGACAGGTGTGTGGATCAGCACTTATGTTGGGCTAATGTTAGAAAAGTGATGCTCTAATGTTTTAAAATACATGTTCCTTTCGCATCACGTGTGTTTTTGTTATATCTTTTCATTTATACTCCTTGGATTAATTCACTGTTTTTCAACCTTGGGGTCAGGACCCCATGTGGGGTCACCAGATATTTCTAGTAATTGATAAAAAGAAAAAGAAAAACTTACAAATAAAAAATATATGGTGAGTTGAGAGACAATCACAATCCATACAAGACAAACTGTGAAGCTGAAACTGAAGCACTGTGGTACTGTTTATCTTTCAAATGTTCATTGTGGTCAGTTTCAGATGCTGCAGCTCTGTCATAATTCATAGTTTGACTTGTTGTTTGTTCAGTATTAATTGTCAGCCTTGGAAATCCAAGCTGGACTGACTGTACATATCCTGACCAAGGAAAATCAAATTCTCACTTTGTGCAATAATCTACACCTGGCTTTTCTGCCTCTGCCCATAATAATATACATTATATAGACTAAATGTCATCTAAAATTAACGTTTATTTGAAAACATAGTATAGCAAACTATTACATGATGAAAAACAATTTTAATTTTAGCAAAAAAAGTCTCAGTTTTGAATGTCTGGAGTTGCCAGAAATTTATGATGTTAAAATGGGGTCACGAGCCAAAAAAAGTTGGGAACCACTGGATTAATTAAATAATCTATTTATCTGTTTATATGCCACATACAAGGCAAGGAACCAAATGCAGTAACTTCACTGATCATGATTTTCTACATGAAAAAAATTACAATAAAAAATTGAGAAATTAAAAAAAAATATATATATACATTCTTATGTCCTCTAATAACATGCTAAGGTTGAAACTTTGAATTTCAGAGTATTTCTATGAGTGCCCTATAAAGGGTTAAGAATGACTGAGGCTGAAGTGACACTGAGTTTTTTCGAGGCTAAATGTGTTTTAATCATTTTTGCATGGCAGGCATTTGATGGAGAACCAGATCATTAATGTGGAAAGAGGAGCTTTTGATGACCTGAAGGAGCTGGAGAGACTGTGAGTTCCACACACACTGCTGCATCTACAGTCACGTCGGCTCTGTGACTCCTTTTTATCTCATGGTGTTTCTTGTCTTTTGTTTTGTGTGTTTTTGGACGTCCAGTCGTCTCAACAAGAACCGACTCACTCAACTTCCAGAGCTGCTGTTTCAGAAGAACGAAGCCTTGTCTCGATTGTGAGTACGACCTGTATTAAAGCTTATTCTACATTGAACATATCTGAATGTAACTGGTCCACCCTCCCTCATTACTGATAAGGTGGACATGGTCTGTATGGTTTTGGAC
Source organism: Sphaeramia orbicularis (assembly GCF_902148855.1). NCBI lineage: Eukaryota > Metazoa > Chordata > Actinopteri > Kurtiformes > Apogonidae > Sphaeramia > Sphaeramia orbicularis. Next base: position 25,466,184 of record NC_043957.1, read on the forward strand.
ATAAACTGATCCGGTGCAGTTTGTATGGAAGTTATATCTTTACCTCTTAGTCCAAACTAAACTTTAGAACTTACTTTTTGTGCCCTGTTTCAAACTATTTTCTTCATCCATGATTGTTTTGTATGTGTAAACTTGATGACAGTGCTGCTTTTGGGCCTAAATTGAACTAAACTATTCCATATATGCACAGTCCATTGAGCACTTTAAACACACAACTGTTTGCACTGGCTTTAATACAAGTGTGGGACTTTTACTTGTTTTATCTTCTGGTTGTGATTTAGATGCTATTTATCCTTCTATTGTTTATCTATTTTTATCAGTTTTAGTATATCTTGTCTTATATATCTATATATTTTTTACTAGTTTTATCATATCTTGTATTTTTACCTATATCCTTGTACAGCACTTTAGACACGTTACATTGTTTTTAATGTGCTATAGCCCAGGTGTTAAACATGTGGCCCGGGGGCCAAATCCGGCCCGCCAAAGGGTTCATTCTGGCCCTTGAGATGAATTTGTGAAATGCAAAAATTACACTAAGATATTAACAATCCTTTTATTTCAGGTTCCACATTCAGATCAATTCAATCTCAAGTGGGTCAGACCAGTAAAATACTATCATAGTAACATATAAATAATGACAACTCCAAATTTTTCTCTTGTAAATGTAAATATTTTCATGTATTTACACTAAAACAAAGATTAGTTTAGCAAAAAATGTGAATAACCTGAAAAAATATGAACAACCTGAAATGTCTTAAGAGAAGTAAGTACAATTTTAACAATATTCTGCCTGTTACTAAATGTTTTGTGTGTTTGTAGATCCACTGTGATCTGTAAGTTATAATGTACACGTGTAAATAATAAACTGAGGCAGAATATTGTGAAAATTACACTTATTTTTTCAGTTTGTTCATGTTTTTCACATCTTTTGAAAGGATAGTTTGTAGATGTAAACCTTTTCATAATGTTAATTTACTTTTTTCGCTCTAAAACATACAGAAAAGTTTGGAGTTGACATTATTTATATATTATTATGTTATTATTTTACTGGTCCGGCCCACTTCAGATCAAATTTAGTTGAATGTGGCCCCTGAACTAAAATGAGTTTGACAGCCCTGTGCTATAGAAATAAACTTGACCTTGACCTAATAGCATAGTCACAACATAAACACAACAATAGTCGCTTTTCCATTAACCCTCAAATTGCGTAAATATAACTTGCGCATAAAAATATACCTAATGGAAAAACGACAATTTCGCCAGAAGTCTCATTCTTCGATTAAAAGTTTTTGCACTGGCAAGAGGTGGTTTTTCAGGCATAGCGCAAATGGTGTATCATGCAAAACTGCAACGCAAAGATCGTTTTTCGCAACTAAAGTCAGGTGAATTAAAAAAAACGGATGTTGATGTACGTTACAACAAGCGAAGAAGAAGAAGAAACATGTCGCAGTATGTGTGGACACACCAGAAAACCCAATCATTTTTTTATTTAGTACGAGGTAGAGGGGTCATATATAATAAAAATAAATATATCTGTAAATCAACACCGTATTTACGTTCGTCACCATGTTTATGGAATGGCTTCTCATTTCATCTCGCGATAATAGATAAACAAATCATCGCATTTGTGATTTAATGGAAAAACCAACATTACGCACTTCTGTTCTTTCAACATTTAGTAAATATCTGTAAAGTTTTGCGCACATGTCCAATGGAAAACAGACTAGTGATCTTTATTTTTTAATATTACCTATGGCATTTCTCTTGCTACAGGCATAGATAACGATGAATTCCTTTTGGGGGTTTTTTGTGTGCAAATAAGACATTTTACAAACTATTAGTATGAGCAGACCTTGGCTCCATTAGTAGCTTAACTCTTAGGAGTCTGAGCCTATTTTGGCCGTTTTTGAGTACTTTTGATTTGGCCTTTATCTACTATATAAAGAAATGTTTATTATACCCATGTTTTGTATCTTTTTTTTTCACCACAACTTCATCTATCTCATCTGTCTATAATTTTTTCACTGTAACCTACTATATCAAAACAAAGGCCAAAAAATACAAACAAAAAAAAAATCTGATTTGAAAAATTTATATAATTTATTGCATAAATAACACAAAGATGCTTAACACAGACCTTTTCAAAGATTTTAGGAGTGAATATTGGTTCCAAATATTAGGTATATAAAATCAAAAATGTAATACATTGAAACTATACTCAAATATTTGACATAAAAGCATATCTCTACATAGGTGCTTTCTCCACTTTTCTCACCCCTCCTCTCATCCCCGGTCCTCCCGGTTTCACATCTGGTTCAGGTGGGGGTCATTCTCACCCTTACCTGTAATGCTAATGCAGTCTGTGGATTAGAATCTGCAGATTTGGCAAGTTTTTTCATTTTGAAAAAGGACAAAAAATGACGAAGATATGGTCAGAAATGTAATGCCCAAACACCTCATTTTAACACTTTGACTTTTATTCACGTTTGTTTGCTCCAAGCTCAAACCGTCATATCTCCGGTTGTATTTGCTCTATCAACATCAAATAAAAAATGGGAGAGTGTTTCAAGTCCGCACTTTCGAATGCAATTGTCCCCAGTAGTCTACGTGACTTCTGACGCTACGACGTGTTGAAAATGTCATGTGATCATGTGACTGTGGACCCCTAAAATATTTGGCTTGTCAATTAGAACTGCATACATAATTGCATACAGTTTTTATATGGTTTATTATATTTATGATTGCTTTGTCTTCAGTCTGAATCCACAAAGAATGAACTGTGTCCCATAGTTAAAAATAAAGTTTAAAAATATTATTAAAAATTTTATTAAAAATAAAATTTAGCAATTTCTGTTGTTTTGCATTAAAGTTTCTGGAGTTTGAGGTGTTTCTCTATATTTCTGTGACAAATTGGTATAATGAAACTGCAGACATTAAAAAAAAAAAACTCAAATTGTGTGTGTTTAATGATAGGACACCATGCACACACAGAGGTCTCCCCAGTCACAAACCAGCTCTTATCCTTCTGTAGTGTTCCATGTCGACTGATAAACTCAAATAGACTTTAGCTTTCAAAGGGATCATATTTTAATTTGTGATCCCATCTCCTAGTCATGATAGTCTGTGTTAATTAATTAATTACAAATAAGCAATACATATTAATATCTTGTTTTATGCATTCTTCTATATTATAATCAAACAGGTCTTTATGTAGTAATTTCATTATTTACAATGTGCTGATTTTAGTGTCTAGTTCAGAATTTTAAAAATCATGCAAAAAATGCAACAACTTTTGAATTCTGACCCAACACAAATTGTAAAATATAATATGACCTTTTATAACATGAAATACAAAGTGTGCATGATATGCTCACCCTGCTACGAGAAGGTAAGATAATGTTATGTGCGACTGAATACATATAGGATTTAGCAGAAACACTGGTACTGATATTCTATTTAACTTGTGTTTGTGACTCAGAGGTGTGTTTGCACATTGTTAACACCCAGTTTTTGTTGGTGATAATTACACCAACTGAGCTGCACGGAGCAATTGGTGTTTGCCTTTTGTGGATCAGACAGTTGCCATGATTTAGTGCAGACATTATTTGCACGGCCAAGGGGCTGCTTTCGAACAAATATATGAATATGCAAGGACAGGTGTTGGTTTGGTGGTTCTTTGCAAATTATATGCAACATTTTTGTCTTATTTTCACTAGTTTTTCTGTGCAATTCTTTTCTTGATTTGGCTCTTAAATGTTCAGCATTAAAAGGGCAACATTAGGGATGCACCGATACCACATTTTCCAGACCGAGTACAAGTACTTACATTTGAGCACTTGCCGATGCTGAGTACCGATACAAGTACTTAATAATCCCATGACAGTTCTTAGTTCCTTTTGTAAATGTGCTTTATTGTCGTTGTCATCAGTCTGACTGGAACAAAGTGCTGCTACTGACATTTAATGCGTTGGAATGAGCGTTTCTCAATCAATCCACTGGGGGGTGCTGTTCTTAATTAACCACACTGGACAAATACCACGAAGAAGAGTAAAGTTTTTTGAGAAGAAGAAGAAAGTCAGTAATAACAAACATGGAGACAACAGAGGTAACACTAATGTGGATACTAATGTTGATATTGATGAGGGTAGTTGTCATAAATCTGTCAGAGGTTTTTCTCTAACTCACAGTCGCTCTTTGAACAGATCCTCTACCTCCACGATTCCCACTGGTATTCTCTGTCTGGGTACACATCTGTAAGCACCTGGAAAACAGATGGAATGAACATGGAGGACGGACGGAACACTCCATCTGTATCCATCTGTGTCTTTAGCGTTACTTGCAGTCAGCGTTACTTTTGTCACCGCCATTTATTTAAAAAATCTCCACACTGCTGACATTACTCCTCCGCTGCGTACCTGCTGCACTTAACTGTGAATGTCACGCTGCCATAAGTGGTATCGGTGCAGTTGTATCTTTCACAAGTACGAGTACAAGTACACACGCTGAGTACCGGATACCCGATACTGATATCGGTATCGGTGCATCCTAGAAAAGATTGTTGTCTTCTACCAACAATGTTAAATTTGTTTTGAGTAAGCGATACTAGCTGATTACTTCACTGCTACTGGCCTTTAAAAACCCATTATCTGTAATTTTCTGTCCTGGTTTTTAGCAGAAACTTTTTGAAGACATCATTACCTCCACCAAGGAATGCCGGAGGTTAGGTTTTCATTGGGGTTTGTCTGTTTGTTTGAAATGATAAAATTTTGGTGGTGATCGGGGGGATGGGACAGGGGGGGGGGGGGTTTGTTTGTTTGTCTGTTTGTTAGCAAGATAGCTCAAAAAGTTATGGACAGATTTTGATGAAATTTTCAGGAAATGTTACTGGCACAAGGAACAAATAATTAAATTCTGGTGGCGATCAAGGGGGCGGATCTGCCTTGGCGGAGGTCTGCGCTCTCCTAGTGCCTTTCCAGTTTGTTTATGCGTTCAACTAGTTCCTGCTCCAGTTAAATATAAAAATCTGTATATAATATATTGCAACACTTTTGTGTCATTTGTACTAGTTTTTCAGTGCTATTCTTTTCTTGATTTGGCTCTTAAATGTTCAGCATTAGAAGGGAAAGATTATTGTCTTCTACCAACAATGTTAAATTTGTTTTGAATAAGCGATACTAGCTGATTACTTCACTGCTACTGGCCTTTAAAAATCCATTATCTGTAATTTTCTTTCCTGGTTTTTTGCAGAAACATTTTGAAGACATCATTACCTCTGCCAAGTGTAACGGTGGAGGTTATGTTTTCATCTGGGTTTGTCTGTCTGTCTGTCTGTCTGTTTGTTTGTTTATCTGTTAGCAAGATAAGTCAAAAAGTTATGGCCGGATTTCCATGCAATTTTAACTTGATACTGACACAAGGAACAAATGACTAAATTTTGGTGGTGATGGGGGGGGACTATTCTGTCATGGCGGAGGTCTGCGCTCTCCGAGTGCTTTTCTAGTTTGTTTATGTGTTCATCCAGTTTCTGCTCCAGTTAAATATAAAAATCTATATATAATATTATAAAAGGTCTTGTTCTGCTCTATTATCTCCTACAATTACTGTAAAATTCTAATATTTCACTTTGAAGGTTAATAGCCCCCACTGTTTTTCCATTATACTCTTTTGCGGTGAAGTCTGACAATTATCCATAGTTTCACTCTGCTTTCTCGCTGGTTTTCTGATCAAAAATTGACCCATTTTTCTCACCTAGAAAAGCGCTGCAGAAAGCCTCCCCTCGGACAGCGGAAATCACTTACAGTGTCCCACAGGAGCAGCAGGCACAGTTGAGCTTTAATTTGACAGAAAAAAGAACCTTTTTCTTTGTGTTTAATAACTCTGACGCTTGGATGTGGTTGGCTAAATGTGTCATACACACACACACACACACACACAACCTGCTCTGAAGTCTTTGTTAGAAATGTGTGTGTTTAGTGCAAGATGGTGAAGGTATCTGCTTCTGCATGGAGAAACACACCAACAGGAGAAGGGAAAGAAAAGCAAACATACAGTAACAGGCCTTTGTAATTAACTTAGCGTCTTGATCAATCCACCTCTGACAGTTATGTGTGTTGTTTCTTTGTGTATGTTTGTGTGTTTCATTGATTTAGCGGCTGACACAGATAATGTGCAGATACAGGGAGACACTCTTAGTTTTCCTTTGAGCACAGATGGAGGGGGAGTTAAGTGGATAACAGCCATGAAAAATACTGTTAATTATAGGAATAGGTGGCATTGTTCAAGAAGACATATGTGTGTGAGTGTGAGAGGCAAAGAATGAGAGTAATAGTAGTGAAAAAATGTGTGTGTCTGCCCTGATTATTTGCTGTTTGGCTTTTTGGCAATTTCACACTCTGGCTCCCATCAGGGAATACCGAGATGGACTTGGCATGTTCGATCAATCACCACACACACATACACATACACACTCGTACATAAAGCGACACAAGTGTAGTGCAGTGCCATTAGCACTTCCTCCTGCAGCAGTGATTTCTTTTCCTCCTGCTGTGTTGATGGACTGTACAAAGCCTGATGTCCTTTTGAAATACACACATATTTTCCATTCTGGTGTAATCCGTCTCTCTTCACACCCACATGCACACACAACAGATCAGTCTTTTCCCTCTTTTTGTCAAATATCCTTCCCTTCATCAACCATTCTTCTTCTTCTTCTTCTTCTTCTTCTTCTTCTGTGCTCGCTTCACCTCCCTCCTAATCACTCTCCCTTCAAGTTTCTCTAAAACAACAAAAGTGAATGGTAAGATTTGGGAGATTTAGGGAATTTAGGGGGATCTAGCTGCAGAAATGGGGTCGTGGTTTTACAGTATTGTATATAATTATGTAAATAATTTTCGAATTGAGAACATATTCAAGTGTTATTTAGTGTGAAATGAAAGAAATCTAAAGAAAATGGTCAGCAAACAGAACCAAACAAATAACATTTTCAGCCATGCGGTTTGATTTCTTAAGGTATTTGATTGTTTATGGTAAAAAGGTAGTGGCATTGTACATGTGTTAGGATGGGTAAAATGCAGAGATCATATTTCCCCATGGGGATAATAAAGTGACCTCACCTTAACCTTAAATACGTAATGAAGGCTTTAAATTAACACTGAAAACACATAATCCCAATGCATGACTGTACAAACACCTGATACAGAAACATACTCAAACTACTCTAGATTATTGAGCACTGATTAAATGACTTTTTGTTTTTTAAACTCTCTTTTAATTGGACATTTTTAGACAGTTCACCAGATCCAAATTATATAATAAATAATTAGAATGGCCATTTGGAGAAGAAAGGAGTGTAACCGACTGTTACTCTAAGCTCTGATTCAGGAACTGTTTCCAGTTTTCCCAGAATCTTTCAGATTTTTCTGAAGAATGTCTTTAGTTATTCCCTCCATAACGTAGACCTGATTAGATATGGAAGGATAGGGTAAGGTGGGGTAAGGTAAGGTAAGGTAAGGTATGTGGGTGGTGTGTGTAATTTATGGTATGGTATGGTATGGTATGGTATGGTATGGTATGGTATGGTATGGTATGGTATGGTATGGTAGGGTAGGGCAGGGTAGGGTAAGGTAAGTTAAGGTAAGGTAGGATAAGGTGGGGTAAGGTAAGGTAGGATAAGTTAAGGTAGGGTAAGGTAAGGTAGGGTAAGATAAGTTAAGGTAGGATAAGTTAAGGTAGGATAAAGTAAGGTAAGATAAGACTTTATTTATCCCATTTTGGGGAAATTAGAATTGAAACTTAAATATTATTTAGACTGTAAAATGAGCCCAGATGAACCCAGAGGGACTCCTTAAGGGTACCCTCACTCCTCTTCATTGATCATTTGTTGGTGGATTTTTTTGCACAGATCTGTGACAGTTTCTTTTGTTTCTGCGTCTCCACCGATCAGCTGTTTGATTTTACTTTCAGGTGCTTGTGTTTGTCATGTGAACTTTTTTGCAGTTTAATTTCTACTTTTTGCTTGATTTCCTGTTTGTTCTTTTTCTCTCCTTCCTGTGTTCCTTTCCCTCATGCCTTTCCCTCCTTCCTCTCCATGTTTGTGTGGGCTGATTTCTCTCTCTCACCCTCTTTTGTTGGCTCTGTGTGGTTGTGTGAAGGGTTCACTCCACACCCACTAACCGTCCTTTGTGTGCTCTGAAGACACCCAGGAACTGCCTCAGTGTGTGTGTGTGTGTGTGTGTCTGTGTCTGTGTGTCTGTCGTTGTACTTGCCCTCTCCTAGCAACTCCCTTTTGCCCAAGGGAGCCCAAAGAATTATGGGAGTGTAGCTGGATGTCACACATACACCTTGACCTGGAGGTGAACCTTGTGGTGGGCCTGTGGATCCAGAGCTCCAGCAGGTTGTGCTTTAGACTGTGGACTGATGAACAACAGGGCCTCCCTCTACTCTAAGTACTAAATAGAAGTAAACAAGTAAAGATGGAATAGAAGTGCAGTACAACCTCGTAGTATGAGATAATACTATGTTACGAATCAGTTTTCCCTATTGAAATGAACTGAAATATAATTAATCCATCCCAGCCCCAAAAACAACCCAAATCTATCTATCTATCTATCTATCTATCTATCTATCTATCTATCTATCTATCTATCTATCTATCTATCTATCTATCTATCTATCTATCTATCTATCTATCTATCTATCTATCTATCTATCTATCTATCTATCTATCTATCTGTCTGTCTGTCTGTCTGTCTGTCTGTCTGTCTGTCTGTCTATCTATCTAGCTCTCTCTCTCTCTCTCTCTCTCTATCTATCTATCTGTCTGTCTGTCTGTCTGTCTAGCTCTCTCTCTCTCTCTCTCTCTCTCTCTCTCTCTATCTATCTATCTGTCTGTCTGTCTGTCTACCTATCTATCTATCTGGTATATGCCTAAACCTTTACATGTCCATTTAAAATTGCACTTTTACTTTTTTCCACAAAAATGAGAGAAATATTGAGTTATTATTTCTAGGTTCTGATGCTCTTATTTTACTGGTGCAGCCCACATTAGGCTGAATGTGGCCCCTGAGCTAAAATTACTTTGACAGCAGTGGATTAGGTCGAGTAAAAATCCAAGTAAGAGAGTCATTGGTGTGTGTTTAAGAGCAGCTATGAGATCGAAAATGCATATTCGGCGCAAAATAAAAGCACCTCATCGCAGTTGTGTTTCCCCTCAGACATGAAGCGTTTGCCTCATTAGTCGGAGTGTCAGAGCTGTCCTCATTATGGCAGTTGACTTGTTTCTGAGTGCATTTAATTAATAGTGTGAAGCTCACAGAGGTGATAATGGCAGCTGTGGCTGTTTAGGGGTAAACCGGTGCGTGACCTCACCGCTCACCTGACAAATTCACAGAGAAGAAGCCACCAGAGTAAGAGTATGTGTCAGAGGGAGAGATAATTGCTTTTTTGCATTCATGTGGTGTAATTGTATCTGTGCTTGTCACACTGTGGTTTGTGTAGGTGTTAATTACATAGTTTTCTACCGTATACAGCTGATGTGTTTTTTGTTTTTTTTTGTTTTTTTTCTAATTTGTGTGACAGAAAGTGCTGTGAGAAAATACTCTCATTTATTTTGTCCTTACCTGTGGGCCAATTTTGCAACTATGCAGTTTTGAAAGTTTTACTTTGTGAGTTTACTGGATTTTTTGGAGGATCTTGAGTGGGTGTATGTGCAAAGAAGATTTATTACAACTCAGTTTAGTACAGTGGTTCCCAACCTTTTTTGGCTCATGGCCCCGCTTTAACATCACAAACTTTTATTTTTAGCTAAAATTAATTTGTTTTTGATCATGTAATAGTTTGCTACACTATGTTGCAAATAAACATTAATTTTAGATGACATTTAGTCTATATAATGTATATTATTATGGACAGAGGCAGAAAAGCCAGGTGTAGATTACTGCACAAAGTGAGAATTTGATTTTCCTTGGTCAGGATATGTACAGTCAGACCAGCTTGGATTTCCAAGGCTGACAATTAATACTGAACAAACAATAACTCAAACTACGAATTATGAAAGAGCTGCAGCATCTGAAACTGACCACAATGAACATTTGACAGATAAACAGTACCACAGTGCTTCAGTTTGTCTTTTATGTAATGTGATTGTCTCTCTCAACTCACCTTACATTTTTTATTGGTAATTTTTTTTTTATCACTTATTAGAAATTTCAGGCGACCCCATTTGAATTCCAGGTGACCCCATGTAGGATCCCGACCCCAAGGTTGAAAAACACTGGTTTAGTGCCTCAGTAACAATATCAACACAGGCATGAGTTATTTACATTAAAGCAGTGTTTTTCTACCTTGGGGTTGAGACCCTATGTGGGGTCGCCTGGAATTCAAATAGGGTCGCCTGAAATTTCTAATAATTGATAGAAAAAAAACAAAAAAACCCCAACTTAATTCTAAAAAAATATATGGTGAGTTGAGAGAGACAATCACAATACATGAAAGACATGACAAACTCTGAAGCTGAAACTGAAGCACTGTGGTACTGTTTATCTTTCAAATGTTCATTGTGGTCAGTTTCAGATGCTGCAGCTCTTTCATAATTCGTAGTTTGAGTTATTGTTTGTTCAGTATTAATTGTCAGCCTTATAAATCCAAGCTGGACTGACTGTACATATCCTGACCAAGGAAAATCAAATTCTCACTTTGTGCAGTAATCCACACCTGGCTTTTCTGCCTCCGTCCATAATAATATACATTGTATAGACTAAATGTCATCTAAAATTAATGCTTATTTGCAACATAGTATAGCAAACTATTACATGATCAAAAACAAATACATTTTAGCAAAAATAAAAAAGTCTCCGTTTTGAATGTCTGGGATCACCAGAAATTAGTGATGTTAAAATGGGGTCACGAGCCAAAAAAGTTTGGGAACCACTGAATTAAGGGATGAGTCTGGTGTTTTTCTATGATTCTGTTATTGTCGACTAATCCCATGGAGAGACGAGTGAATTTGACAGCACTGAATTCATCCTAAACTAAATTCTCTGTGTATCTCTAATCTGATTTTTCTTATTGGTCTGAACTGAGCTCCATTTTTGCTAAGAATGATTAAAAACGCATCACCGAGCCTCACTGAAGGACATGTTTCTTCTTTAGAGATTGAAGTATGTGCTTGAATTCTTGAGTTTGTCAGTTACAATAGATTCCAATGAGTCATACAATGGCAAGTATAATCATGTACAACTCTATCTTTTTCTGACTACAGTGGAACCTTGCAGCATGAGTTTAATTTGTTCCATGATCGAGCTTGTTTTCTAATTTACGCGATTTGTGAATTTCAATTTTGCCCACTGAAATTAATTGAAATATAATGAATTCGTTCCAGCCCCCCAAAACCACCCAAAAATTATTTTTAGCAGGTTTTAAAACAGAAAAAAGTGCAGTTAGAAAGAAATAACCATTATAAGAAAAATAAATAAATTGGGTTTATTAACTTATTTACCTTTAAAATGAGATTATCTATGTGTGAGGAAGACAATGGAGTGGGGAGGAAGGAGGAGGAGGAGGAAGAGGAGGAGGAGGAAGAGGGTACTCTAGTTCTTGACATGATTCAGTGTTTGATCTGGATATTAAAGGTGCAGCAGAAACCCTGGGCGTATCAGATATCATTGTTTTCTTTCATCATAAGCTCAGGTTCATGACAGTCTGTTGTGTATTTCTATAAATGGGATGGAATATGGAGATGTTAAGAAATAATATGACCTGGAATAATTACAGCCTCTTCAGGATTTTCATATTTGCAGCAGAAAATATGACTGAACAGTTCTCCAAAATGAGTTAAAACTAAGGCTGGACAACATGTAGTACAGCCAACAACTTTAATTTCTTGAAAAGTTTATTTGTTTTTTGTTTTTTTCATTGTTTTTGGATGATGTGTATCATGAAGGCAAATCTTTTCTGTCTAGATGAACACAAGACACATCATATAGTTTCCTTTACTTCAACTGTGCACTGTGTAAATGCAACACGAATAAATCGCAATAACAACAGAAAGTAAAACCTACTGATATGATGATGCCACATCATCAGTGATGTATCCTGAGGTCATTGGGTGTCTCTCAAACATCAGACACCTTCACTCATGCAACCTTACCGAGGTTCATCAGGTCAGAGTGTGTGCTCTGGCAGCTCACCCACAGATCGGCTGTCTTTATCCAGAGCCATCTAGAGGCCTAAATGTGAAACCAATATGTGACATTTTTATACCCCCCCCCCCCCCCCCCCCCATTACACACACACACACACACACACACACACAAAATAAAGTCCTATTGATCAGCCGTGGCCACAAAAGCATCCACACTGAATATATTACCACGAACACAATTTTGTAGCAAGAAAGGGAGCACTGATGAATTTAATCAAGTTATTTTACTTCCATGAAAGCTGACGATTTATTTGTTTATGTACCTGCTTATTTACATATTTACTTGTTTATATATGTACGTGGAGTTGTTATGTATTCAGTGTTGATGGTTTTCTCCTCTATGTTAAGTCTTAGACACAGTATCTTAGCCATTTTTGGGACCAATTTCACATAAAATCAATGAATAACATTTTATAAATGTCTGTTGGACTTTTTTTTTCATCTGATCATCTTGGAGGACCCCAAATCCCATAAAAACAGTACCTAGGCCCTCAGAAACCTAAAACAACCCTAGTGTTTATTGTTGTATTGTTCAGAGGTGTCGAAATAGTTTAGGTTCAGGGACCTCATATAGACCAATGTGATCTGAAGTGGGCCAGATCAGTAAAATAATAACGTATTAATAATGCAAACTCCAAACTTATCTCCATGTTGTTGCAGAGTGAAAAAAAGTGCAATTGAATTGTCAAAATGTTCACATTTATAAATTATTCTTGTGAAAATGTGAATAACATACGGTGGCCCAGAGGTGCAACAGGCCAAAAAATTATCCACTAGATGAAAAAAATTATCTACTACAAGAAAAAAAAAGGAGAACAGCCTAAAAAAAATTATCCACTAGATGAAAAAAATTATCTACTACAAGAAAAAAAGAGAACAGCTTAAAAAAATTATCCACTAGATAAAAAAAATTATCTACTACAAGAAAAAAAAGAGAACAGCCCAAAAAAATTATCCACTATAAGAAAAAAAAGAGAACAGCCTAAAAAAATTATCCACTAGATGAAAAAAATGATCTACTACAAGAAAAAAAGAGAACAGCCTAAAAAAATTATCCACTAGACAAAAAAATTATCTACTGCAAGAAAAAAAAGAGAACAGCCCAAAAAAATTATTCACTATAAGAAAAAAAAGAGAACAGCCTAAAAAAATTATCCACTAGCCGAAAAAAAAATCCCCTATAAGAAAGAAAAGAGACCAGCCAAAAAAATTATCCACTAAAAGAAAAAAAAAGAGAACAGGCGAAAAAAATTATCTACTAGCCCAAAAAATTATTCACTATAAGAAAAAAAAAAAAAAAGAACAGGTGAAAAAAAATTATCTACTATAAGAAAAAAAAAGAGAGCAGCCCAAAAAAATATCCACTCTAAGAAAAAAAAAAACATCATCCACCTTTTCAGTTACGGGGGCGCTGTTTTCCCGAAAGGTGTCTTGCTTTAAAATTAAGGCCACCACAAAAAATAAAAGGATAGGCTGAAAAATTTTAAGGCTTTCGGCTAATGTGGCTAATGCTAAGGAAGTACCCCACCGGAAGTGGAGGTCGTGCACTAAAAAATAAAGTTATTTTAAAATATAGATATTTCCATTAATATAGTTTGCAAAGCAGTTAAATGATTAAATACGGTTCCAGTGTCTGCTCAAGGTTAGGCATGGGCGTTAAATGGTTAAGGTTAGGGTTAGGGTATGGTTGGGGTTAGTTTTCAGTGGTAAATGCCCCTTGTGTGCACTGTGTGAAGATTCATTGCTAAGCTAATGCTAACGCGAAAAGTTGACGGCAACTTTGTGAACTACCAGTGCGAATAAACAATTGTGTGATTACGGTGTTGAATTGTTCAACTGCCTGACATTCAATATCATTTTTGATGAATATTCACTACAAGAAGTTCTAAAATTATATTATTTTGAGAGGAGGAGAAGAGGAGCTTCCTGTGGAGCTCCACTATCATGGCATCGCCCATTTGTTTGCAGGTAGACCTCTCCTCCTCAACTCAAATGGAGTGTCTTCACTAACACTAGCTCAAGAAGGACATTTTGTGGAGATAAAGATGTCAGCCATGGTACACGGTGCCGTGCTGGGGTACCTGGCACCGAGTTGTGGCACCAAGCTGCGGTGCCACGGCAAGTGGTTGGCACAGAGCCGTGACACCGCGGCGCCACGGCTGGTGCCGCGAGGTGCTGCGAGGTACCACGGTACCACAGCTCGGTGCCAACCACTTGCCGTGGTACCGCAGTGCCACAGCTCGGTGCCAGGTACCCCAGCACAGCACCAAAGTTAAAATTTTTTTATGAATTTTTTTAAAATCTTTTTTTTTCCTCCCATTTACTTATAATGGGCAAAATTTCAAATATCTATAAAAACATCAATTTTGTTTCAATTTACTTCAGACCTGGCACATATATTGAGGTGATTGATATGCTGACATCAGCACACGCATAGACACGATGACATCAGCTGGATCAATGCTAAAATAAGCTACAATACGTGCGAGGGGCGGGGTTTGTTGTGCCTGGCATCACTTGTTGTCAGTACTTGGCAGTTTTTCAGTGTAAATCATGTGTTTTCTTATATTCAATTCACTGATCATCTAAATATTCATTAAAGCTCAGAGTAAATTGATAGGTTGTTATATCAGAAATGGAGAAAACTGAAAAAAAGAGACTTTTTCAGCAAAGATATCATCAAATGAACATAAAAACAAGTGTCTCCATCCACTGTCATTGATCCAACTCTATGGGTTTTACTGGTGAATCAGTGTTATAGAAGATGACGGTGTTTCCATGTTTACTACGGAGCCTCTGAACGTCCAAATGGGTCACATCTGATGACCATGAAGAGATGACAAACTGTATTTTACACCAGTTATTTACATGTATTCATAGGATAACTTCATCAACAGGCATTGAACAGTTTAGATCAGCAGATGCTTTGGTTGCCAGTGACTGTTTGGGTCTTTATGGGTTAATACATCCACTTAAATAAATAACGAAACCCCAGACAGCTCGACTATACGCATGTGTTCAGTTCATTTGACAACGCATGCATTTCTATGTTTGCATTATGTGCAGGGGTCACATGTTTGATCTCAGCAGACATTAGAGCAGGATTTTCCCAGATTTGGAGTCTTCCTGAAGCTGCGGGTGTGCGACGCTTCCTGCTGGGTGCGGTAACGGCTTCACACGGGTTAACGGGATCTGTGGCCAGGACAGACACCATCAGTCCCTTTACAAAAACCTGCTCAGCTGTTTTCCTTCAGCTCAGAGTTTGTGTATATGTGTGTGAGGTTGGGAAAGTAAGGCTAAGTTCTCCTGTCATGTATGTCCAAAGTAAAGCTGAAACACTATGAGCATGATGGGAAAGAACGCTCACACAACTGTTCAAACATCCACCAGTGCAAATATTAGTGAAAGACAGCGGACGGTCACATCCAGACTTTCAGTTTCCCTCTTTTTTTCTCATTCTCTTTTTTTGTGTGTCCTACTTCCCCTTATCTCCTCTTCTTTGTCTTTGTTTTTCTTCACCTTTCTCTCATCTGCCTCAAGGGTTTTTCAATTAAGTGCTCCATTCTACTGATTTCTAAGAGGATGGGGGGATCACAGAGAAATAAAGCAGGTGGAAGGAGACCAGTAAGAGCCATTAAGAAAAATAAAGGACAGGAGTGAAAGGACTGAAAAAAAAGATAATCACAATAATGAAGTAGAGAACAATGGCAGCGACAGTTAAGGCAGTAGGGTTGGAGGCAATAAAAGGGAACAAGCGGAGAACTGAAGGAGGAATGAGAATAATGATGGATGATGAGGTGAAGGAAGCAGAATGGAATGAAAGGTAAAAAGAAAGAACAATGGAAAAAAAACTAGACATTAGAGAATTTGGAGAAAAAATAAGGGTTGAATTTTACTTTCAGGTAAGAAGCTGTAACAACTGAAAGACTTTTGTGAAATATATGTCTCTAAAAATAATAATAACAACAAACTCCGCCCCTCAAAAGTGTCCAGGGTAACCTGCTGATCCACGCCTCACTAATTTCTTCGAATAGGATGGTGAGGAAGATAATATTTATGAAAAAACTAATACTAAAACTAAACTAAAACAAAGCATTCAGGAAAAAAATGACAACTAATAAAAACTAGCAAACCTGCTCTAAAAACTAATTAAAACTAACTGAATTAGAGAGGAAAAAAAAAAGTCAAAACTAAGACCACAGACCTCCGCCAAGGCAGATCAGTGTTGTCGTCCCCGCCCCCCCGATCACCACCAAAATTGAATCATTTGTTCCTTGTGCCAGGATCAACATTTCCTCAAAATTTCATCCAAATCCATCCATAACTTTTTTGAGCTATCTTGCTAACAGACAAACAGACAGACACACAAACCCCGATGAAAACATAACCTCCGCTGTTCCTGGGCGGAGGTAAAAATCCAAAACTATTATAACCTTGGTCACAGTGAATATATGTAACCAGCAGAGGGAGTAGTGAGTCACTCTGCCGGTCTCCTATGCACCACCCCTGTAAACTCCCATATCCCTTCTGACTGAAACAATTACATGATTCATTTTTATTGTGACTGAACCATTATTCAGATTAATAATAGCATATTAGCAACAATATAAAGGTAGCTTGTGGTTTTGGGGTTGATTTTCAGAATTGACTTGCTTCAAGACATGAAATGTATGAATAAAACTAAGTATAAGATGAAAAGTATCAGAATGAATTGCAGTATCCTTAGTTCTGGTTCAGCTTTTTACCATTTTGCCCTTGTCTTTATTTGACAAGAAAAAAAGGAAAACTAAACAGAAACCAGAGACACATGGACAGTATGTACCTCTAGGCCGACTTGTATCCATGGTTACAACAATCTTGTCTCCGTCAGGTCATGACCTTTCCCAGAGTTCAGCGGGTGGGTTTGTCTTTATGATGTTTACTGGAGAACATGTGTGATTGTCACGCACATACGGAGCATTGTGTTTGTGTGCGATGAGCTTGGCTTGTGTTGAATTAAGGGATAACCCTGTATCCTCTGGATGTTGTGTGAGGCTAATGTGTAGCATGTGTGCGCTGTGTGTTTGCATGTTCGTTTTCTCTGCTTGTTTTGTCTGTGTGAGTTCTGCCTGCAGCTCTGTAGCACACACAAAGACATGACAGAAAAATGTGGGTTTCAGACCGAAGACAACAAAATAAGACGGTGTGTGAATAAATATGACATTTACACATTTTAGCATTGACAAAGTTATTCATTTCACCCGTTTCATTGTAGATTTAGGATGAATATTACATCAAAATACAATGTAAACATGTTTTGTTTGTTTTTTTCTAAAACCATATTAAAATGTATTCTGTTACACCACAACTCTAAAATAGAATCTATTGAGGACTATCAAAACCACCAATGAACCAACCCTATGTATCCACAGACTGTATCAGTTACTGAATAAAGGATAAAGCTCATTGTTTACATGCATCTGTATTATGGAATCATCAAGTTTTCTTCTATAAATTAAAACTCAATGACACTTCCTCTGATGGCCTCCTCATGTGCTGCATCAGCTGATAGTTTACATTATAGCTCTGTTAGCTTAGCTTGGTTTTAGACAGAAAACAGCCACAGTAAAACCACAAATCACCTGTTTTCTGTACAGTTTGTGTTGTCGATAGCTGAACTAAAGATCTGTTTGGAATCAAACAAACAAGGTCAGAACTGTTACAGTTTAGTCTGAACTGTGGATCAACAAAAAGACGACTTAGCAAAGATAAGAATATCCCATAATAACTTCATACTTTCATAAACCTGAAAATCAAACTCACCCATGCAGAAGAAATGCCTCTATATATTATATTATATTATATTATATTATATTATATTATATTATATTACATTATGTATCAATTGCCTCTATGTATGTGCCAAGTTTGAAATAAATTGAAACAAAACTGATGTTTTTATAGACATCTGAAATTTCGCCCATTATAAGTAAATGGGAGAAGAAAAAATATTCATGAAAAATTTTAACCTTGACCTACTTTTCCCAAAATGTAACCACATTAGGACTGTACGATACTGGAAAAAAAAATGACATTACGATTTTTTTTAATCCTGCGATATATATTGCGATATGAAAAAGTACTCAGGAGGATATAATAGCTGTGTGGTGCTGACGTAAATGGTCAAACAAATTAGTTGTGTTACCTCTCGATCACATGTTTCAGTTTCATCCTTCTTGTTGCTGAAATAATTCCAGATAACTGACGTTGCTTTTCTTTTTGGCACCAAGTCTTTGTTTACGGTGATTTTCTCTTATTCATTGCTCATTTTTACCTTCGCCAGGAGGTATTGTGATCGCTTTGCGTGTTAGCGTGCGTGTTTGTTTGCTTGCGTGTTTGTTTGTTAGGAGGATAACTCAACAAGTTATGGATGGATTTTCACAAAATTTTCAGGAAATGTTGATATTGGCACAAGGAAGAAATGATTACATTTTGGTGGTGATGGGGGGGGCGGATCTGTCTTGGCAGAGGTCTGCACTCTTTTTGTTCAATATTGTTACCAGTGACTCACTCCAGGTGCAGGGGCGTGGTCTGCTTCCGCAAAGTGATTAAGAAGGTATGCGATTGGTGGATCACTGTGTGCAGTGTGTGTCAGGTACCCAGGTTGAAATTAGATGAGAACACATTTAGTTCATTTGTCACCTACATTGAAGGACCTGCGATGTGACTATTGCGCACACATACATCGCAATGTTGATGCTCAAATGAAATATTGTGCAGCTCTAAAACACATCTATTCTGGGTCACTGGGAATCTATAAACCCAGTTTGGTATGAATTCAACCAATAGTATTGCTGCTAGAGTGTTAACAAACAAAGAAACAACCAGAACCGTAAACAATACCTCTTTCCTCCCCTTCGGGGGGGGGGGGGGGGTAATAAATAAATCAACTATATATGAAACAGTCTTGTTGAATCCGTGTATCATTTGTTCATTCGTTTTTCAAATTAAAACGAAAAATGAAAAAACAAAAAAACAACTCTTTTTTTTTTTGTTTTTCATTTTCAAAACAAGAATGAAAAATGGATAACGGTTCATTTTTCCATTTCCCGATTTTGTGCTCAAATGAAACATGGAAAAAACGGATAACGACCATTTCATCCGATTTTGCTATTTTCAATATAGTTCAGTTGTCTGACCCGGAAGTAGTCGTTACTAGGGAAAAAGTAAAGACACGGAATCATGGCCGGACTGGAGAAATATTTTGCTATAATTAAGCAGCTGTTTGATACGGAAGCATATATCATTCACACAAAAAAATAAATTTGGCTCTTTTTCTGAATGAATGAGATACTGTTTTCTGAAAAAAATTAAATTCGGCTCTGTTTTTCTGAATTATCGAGAAAATTATCTTGTTAATTGAGAAAAACAGAGCCAAATGTATTATTTTGTGTGAATGCAATACGCTTCCGTATCAAACAGCTGCTTAATTATAGCCAAATTTTCCTCCATGATTCTGTTTGTTTATTTTTTCCCCAGTAACGACTACTTCCGGGTCAGACATCCTAACTATACTGAAAATAGCAAAATCGAATGAAACGGTCGTTATCCGTTTTTTCCATTTTTCATTTGAGCACAAAATCGGGAAATGGAAAAATGAACCGTTATCCGTTTTTCATTCCGGTTTTGAAAATGAATTTGATTTTTGGTTTTAAATTGAAAACCTAATGAATGAATGATCCACGGATTTTGTTGGATTCAGCGCGTCTTGAATGTACTTCCTTCTCTGTTCCCTTTTTCCATCACTCTCCTCAGTCATTAGTCAGAGTTATCCTTGTACATGTGTGATCATCTTCATCTTCTTTGACCTTTTGTTGTCGTCCCTCAGCATCGGTGTTTTTGCTGATTCCCAGCATGCAGCTCTTTTTTGTGCTCATCTTGTCAGGTTTTACAGTTACAGTCAGTCATTATTTTCTCCGTCAGTCTCCTTAATTCTCCTTTTTTCTCTTCTACACATCTGCTTTTAACTTCCTTTTCTAGCCTTTTCACTCTTTTCTAGTGTCATCCTGCATGTTTTCTGCTTCAGTTCCACTTCTTTATTCTTTCTGACCTTTTCCTCTGTCATCGCCCTTCTTCCTCTCATTATCTTCCTGTATGTATATAATCATTTATTTAAGCTGTTTGTGTGTATTTGCTGGGATGAGATCCAGACTATGATACTAAAATATTAACCATGTTGTTTCTGTGACTTTGTCTGCTGACCTGCTTGGATGGAGGTCAAATGAGATGGTTTTTGACAGTGTTTGTGTATCATACCACACACAGTGGAGTGTCTCAAACTTCCATATCTGTAGGAGTCATTCTCAGTCCTAAGTACAATGTTGGAACTAACGCGTCACAAAAGTAATGCATTACAGTAACAGATTACTTTTTGCCATAACATGTTGGTTCTGGTTGTGGAAGTGTATTCTTTACATAATGTGTATTTGTCCATAACGCTGGTCCGGTCCAGTCCAGTCCGGTCTGGTCCGTCTCTCAAAGGTATCAGTGCAGACCTCCATCTACTGCAGCTCATACACTGATTTATACACATGGATTTAATGTTTCAGGGGCAGATTCATCACACAAACACGTCACAGACATGAACAAAATGGGGTGTGATACCATCATTTTCCAGTCTCTTTGTTTTCCCTGAACACACATATGCACACAAACCAAATATACAAATGTACTTTGGAAAGTGTTTAACCTCCTAAGACCCAGCTATAGGTTTTCTGTCCACATTTGTGGACAAGAGTTTCACAACTTTATACAAAAAAAAAAAAAGAAAAGAAAACTGTTCACCACAAAGGACATTCCATAAAAATTTTAAAAACTGCATCTGAAAAAACTGTCGCATCATGATGTTTCCAATATAGGCACTTATTTAATAAAAAACAAAAAAAGCTTGTACTTTGCTGACATTTCCGGGGTCTTGGGAGGTTAAAAATCTCAATTTTTGCGACCTAAAATGTTTATGTATGGATTACAGACCTGTAGAGAAAAACATCAGCTTTTAGTATGGACGCTATGGTGATGGACAGATGGACAGACTGACAGATGAGCTTAGACAGGATTCTCCATGGACTATGATGTTTGTAGATAACATTGTGATCTGTGGTGAGAGAAGGGAGCAGGTGGAGGAAAACCTAGAGATGGAGGTTTGTTCTGGAAAGGAGGGGGATGAAGATCAGTCGCGGCAAGACAGAATACATAGGTGTGAAGGAGAGGGACCAAAGTGGTACAGTGAAGTCACCGGGAGCAGAAATAAAGAAGGTGGAGGATTTTAGGTACTTAGGGTCAACAGTCCAGAGTAATGGAGAGTGAGGAAAAGAAGTGAAGAAGCGTGTGCAAGCAGGTTGGAATGGGTGGAGAAAAGTGTCAGTTATGTGATAAAAGAGTGTCGGCAAGAATGAAACGAGTAGAAGACAGAGGTGAGAGCAGCCATGTTCAGGGTTCCCACTCTTTCCCTGAAATTATTTTCCAGGACATTTTCAGTTACTACACAGACAAGTTATCACGTCATACACTAATCCACATGTAACACAGTAAAACAGGACATGAAAATTATGTGCTACTATTTTTTCAAACATCTCTTTATTCTCTCACAGGTACATTTTTGGAATTGAACTAATTATGCGAGACACTGTGTTTCACAGAAAAGACCGCTGTTGCAAAATCACTCATTTATTAGTTTTTAAATGGGCAGGTTCTGCGTGTAACGCCATTGGACATGATAAGTTATGCACGAAACCTGGAATGAAACTTAGATTCACGAAAAATCTGCATGTCTGGATTAGAAAAACCACTTTATTTATAGCAGTATATAAGACTATTTCAAGCCATGTTTTCCAGGTAAAATGCACTGAAACCTAGGTAGCTTTTCCTGTCCCAAGTTTGGTCCTATTTTTGGTCCTAATATCTGATTAAAAATTCATTAATTTTGGGATGGCTCAGAGCAAGAGTATATATATATATATATTTTTTGCATTTATCTGAGGTCATCATTAGGTACATTCTGGGGGGAAATATGTCAAATTTCTCTTTTATTATTGGGTCTAAAAAGCAGGCAAAGTGCCAGGTACCAAAATGAACCCAGTTTTATAGAAGCACACATTTAGGATGAACCTGAGATGCAGTGTTTAAATGCAGTAAAATCTGAAGTATTTTTTGGTGTTGTGTCAGGGCTGTAGATGAGTGTGACACTGTCATCCTGAAAAACTGCTAGAATTTCTCTGGGTTGTTTGTCTTGTTCTTTAAACAATTCACAGCCGTCTAGAGCAGCACTGAGCACAGGACAAAATGACAGCGCTGTAGCAAAACCGTGTCAGGAGAAAAGTCAGTTTGGCGAAACATGTGCAGGAGGAAGCATGTTGTGATCTTAAAATGACAGAACTGCAAAAAGAAAGACAGAAAAAAAACATCCAAATGGCATGTGTCTTTGTCAAAACTGTTGCTTCATGTTTCATGGAACACAGTAAAACACAGATAGTGAAATGAAGAACAGTCACATATAACTGCAGAAAACACCCAAAGGAGCCAGACTTATCTTAACAGATTATCTTTATTATTTACAGGGTTTCCTCAGGTTCTGACAGGGTCTGGTGTTTTATTCCTATATTACATTTTTAAAATAATATCAATATTTTTTTAAATAATTAAATGGTCAGTCATATTCAGATCTCCTTGTACAGGCCAGTATTTTCATTTTTTGTGTTATTTTATTATTTTGTTTGTATTAACTGCAGTTACAACCCTTGATTAACTATTCAATAAAGCTATAAACCCAGGTATTTATCATTATTTTAATACAAAATGATTTTTGTGAAAATTGTTATTTTTAAAATAACTTTTTAAGGATCTGCCGACACTGTGTAATTTTAGTAATAGAGAAATCCAGTTGTTATTTCTTGTCTTTCTATACTCATGACTAAAACATAGTGATGTGATCTTTGGGCCACATTGTCTGAACATTGCTGTGAATTATTTGACTATAGCCCAGGTTTATTACCTCTGCCAGGAGGTATTGTGATCGCTATGCTTTGTGTGTTTGTGTGTGCGTGTTTGTTTGTTTGTTTGTTTGTTTGTTTGTTAACAAGATAACTCAAAAAGTTATGACGGATTTTCATGAAATTTTCAGGAAATGTTGATACTGGCACAAGGAAGAAATGATTAAATTTTGGTGGTGATCGGTGGGGGTAGGGGGGAGATCTGTCTTGCGTTTCTTGTTTTTATTACCTCCACCAAGGAGGTTATGTTTTCTTCAGGGTTTGTCTGTTTGTTTTTTTGCCTGTTAGCAAGATAACTCAAAAAGCTATGTACGGATTTGGATGAAATTTTCAGGAAATGTTGATACTGGCACAAGGAACAAATGATTACATTTTTTTGGTGATCGGGGGGGTTGATCTGCCTTAGCGGAGGTCTGCTCTCTCCTAGTGCTTTTCTAATTTTTACTATATTTCATGTTTTGCCAATAACAAAACACATGCTTGATGAAACAGAAAGGTCAACAGATCACATGTTAAAACAAAAAGTAACTCTGAAGGAGACCCAAACCTCCACCAAAACCATCTAAAATGTTTAATACCCTTGATCCAATAATCCTATCAATACATGTAAGTGATTCAAGTAAAATACAGTTTGCCATCTTTTCATGGTTATCAGATATGACCCATTTGGACATTCATAGGCTCCATAGTTACCGTGGTAACACCATCATCTTCGACAACATTGATTCACCAGTAAAACCCATGGAGTTGGATCAATGACAGTGGATAGAGACTGGGTTTATGTTTAGTAAATAATAGATTTGCTGAAAACTCACTTTTTCTTCAGTTTTCTCTGTTTTAACATAATAACCTTTGAATTTACTCTGAGTTTTGATGAACATCTAAATTAAATATAGCAAAATAAATGATCTACAGTGAAAAATAAAAAATACAGAGGATAATATTTTAATAAATGGTGATAAATTACTTAAGAGAGGTTAAATAGAGAGAAAATTTCTTATGGGAACTGCCACAAATGTATACAGTGGGTCTTTACGGGTTAATGGAAAAATGGGATTAATCAGCAGGTTTTGGTGAAATTGGCCAGAGTTTGACCCGTTCCTGCTGGAAATGGATGGCAAGGTGAAAAGGACAGGACGAGCAGGGAAAGAGTGGGAAAGTTTACCTTTCTCAGCCTCTGCTGTGAACGGGGGAGGGAGTCGGAGGATATTGAAGCAACAGGACAGACAGAGGAACAAAGAGAGGATGAAGAGCAGCGAGGAAGGACGAAGGGGAGGGAAGATTCAACACAACAGATGACACAGCGGATCAGAAAATGAATAGAGGAGATGGCAGGAGAGAGCAAATATATGAGACGACCTACTGTCCACACACTCAGCCACATGTCCAGCTGTGACCAGTCGGGTAACCCCCTGTAAACATCACATCCAACCTACTGCTGTCCTGGCAACACATATCTTGACAACCTGATGGGAAAGCATCTTTAATATGGTTGTTGAAAAGACTATGTACTGTCTGATGTCATTTTAGCCCGTCCTGAACCCAAAGCCCACTGCATGACTCTGGAAATGACTGCAAACTTGGAAAGAGGGTGAGAATGTGGTGATCAGTGTCTAGATGTAGGACGGGAGATGAGTAGTTCAGGGACATCCGCAAAACAGACATTTATCCAAAATTATATGAGGTCCTGAGTTTTTGTACTGCTTTGAAAAACCATTGAATACAATCTAATTTTCTATTACATGCGAATGTACCCACAAAGACCCAGTGTTACTTTTCTGTTAGTTCCCAAATGGATTCTTCTGTCTAGTTAAACTTTCCTTAGTGATTTATCACCATTTGTTACCTCCGCCAAGCGTAACAGCAGAGGTTGTGTTTTCATCGGGGTTTGTCTGTCTGTTTGTCTGTTAGCAAGATAACTCAAAAAGTTAGGATGGATTTTCAGGAAATTTTCAGGAAACGTTGATACAGGCACAAGGAACAAATGATTACATTTTGGTGGTGATGGGGGGGGGGGGGGGTATCTGCTTTGGCAGAGGTCTGCGCTCTCAGAATGCTTTTCTAGTTATAATATTATCCTCTGCATTTTGCAATTTTCACTGTAAATGATGTATTTTCCTGTACACTTATATAGCGCATTTTCTACACTTTCATGGTGCCCAAGTGCTTCACAAAGCCTCACATTCACCCATTCACACACACATTCATACACACCAGTGGGGGGGTTGCTGCCATGCAAGGTGCTGCCAGGCCCTACTGGGAGCAATGAAGGGTTCAGTGTCTTGCCCAAGGACCCTTCAACACATGGACAGTCAGAGCCAGGATTCGAATCGCCAACCCTTTGGTAATTGGATGACCCACTCTACCAACTGAGCCTCAGTCGCCTTTAATATTTAATTTGAACGTTCATGAAAACTCAGCAAATTCAAAGGTTAATGTCTCAAAACTTTGTATCAAAAATTGGAGAAAAAGGGACTCTTTCTGTAAATCTATCATTAACTGAACATAAAACAAGTTTCTCCATCCACTGTCATTGATTCAACTCCATGGGTTTTACTGGTGCATCAGTGTTGAAGAAGATGATGGTGTTTCCACAGTAACTACAGAGCCTCTGAATGTCCAAATGGGTCATATCTGATAACCATGAAAAGATGATAAACTGCATTTACACTAATTATTTACATGTATTGATAGGATTAGTGGATCAGCAGATATTAAACATTTTAGATCGGTAGATAGTTTTGGTCACCAGTGGATGTTTGGGTTTTTATGCGTTAATAACGAGTTTAACCCTCCAGTATCCTGCCCATAGAGGTCCTTCCTAACCACCAAAAGTGTATTATCTGCACAGTGTTGTAGTAATGTCAAAAAAAAAAGTTCACACAGTTTGTTTCAAAAATACCAAATACTCAATAATTGTCATGTTTCTTTAACCCTTTAAATGCTATATTAGTAATATAAACAAACTATATGATCTGATGCAAAAAAAAAAAAGTTTTTTTTTTTTTTATCCCAATATACAACACAAAAATTGGATTATTTATTTATTTTTGTTTTTTGCTGTCTGGCATATGTCAATGATTGACGGCAACACTGGTTAATGTGCATTATTATTTTTAAATGTGTAAATACAAATTTTTTACTCACTTCAGAGGAGGGTGCTAGTGTAGTACTTTACAATGTGCTGATTTTAGTGGCAGGTTCCGAATTTTAAAAATCATGCAAAAATGACCAACTTTTGAATTCTGACCTAATACAAATTGTAAAAAATAATAAGACTCTTTATAACATGAAGTACAAAATGTGAATAATATTTTCACCCAGATACCAGAAGGTTAATTATAGTACCATATACTGTATTACCCCAGGCATAAAGAAAATAAACCACAGTAAAAGTAATCACATTTATTGTTTCAGGTCCTCTTTAAAACTTACATTTAGTGTTGTCTTTTAGATGACTGTCCCATTTCACAATAATGTACAAGCTGTTTTCTTAAAAACTAATGTTTCCTTAAGAAGTCATGTGTTTTTAATTGTTTTCAAGTAGATTGCACAGATGAATTAGTCTTGTCACTAATATACAAACAACAATATTTTGTAGCATGAATTCATTGCCAGCGTTAGTCTGTACTAGAATTTGTAGGATATTTTAAAGTATAGGAAATCACAGGACTTATCCTTTCATCAATGTAAAGATCAAGATTCAAATGTATTCGTCATTTCAGCATATAAAATACACAGAAACGAAACATTGCACTCGGATCCCGATTGTCAGCAGCATTTAGTGAAATGATATAAAATACTGATAAAAATAATAAGGGTCAAAACACAATAATGTCCTGTCAGAGAGCGAACTTTAATTGATTGCCATTCCAACAGTTATTTCAATATAAAGTAGCTCCTTGTTTTGGATAATCTCTTATGGTCCAACTAAAGCCAAAATGAATTTAAAAGTAAAAATGGGGGTCATTTAGCAACACTAATCTGTCAAATTGTCTCTAAAATATTCCATCAGAGAGAGTTTGAATACCGTGTTTTGACCCATAAATACTGATAAAAAACAACCCCCCCCCCCAAAAAAAGTTATCTATAAATAACTACAATTATTATTTTCTAAAGTGCACAGCAGTAAAGTGCCAATTAAAAGTGCATTCCGTGGCTCAAGTTCAACCAGAGTTCATTAGTCTAACTGCCTCTGGATAAAAGCTGTTTCAGAGTCTGGTGGTCTGTGCTTGGATGTCCTGCAGTCTCCTTCCTGATGGAAGAAATGTAAAAAGTCCATGTGCAGGGTGGGTGGCATCATCCATGATGCTCTGGGCTTTTTTTCTGCCCCTGCTGGTGTAGAGGTCTTCGATGCAGTGAAGGCAGCAGTCACAGATGATCTCTGCAGCTCTCACAACCTGCTGCATCGATAAAGTCTGTCATGAATGTAAAGAAACTGCATTTCAGTTAATTTAGCATTACACAAAAACTTCAAATACTAAATTCCCCATGGCTGCAGATCTTTCTGGTCCTCACCATCTCTGAGGCATTTTGGAAACAAAGGTTACAATTTAAACCAAACTAACCAATGCAATGATATTCATCACAATATAAAACTATACTCAGACATTTGTCATTATTGTTTTGTATTCCAGACCCCTGAACACCTGAATTCAACGTGTCCCAATACTTTTGTCCATATAGTGTATTTATCTCCCCATCAGTCTTCTACCACCCTTCATTTGTTGGTGTTGTCTCTCCATCTCTTCCTCCTTTTTGTCCATTCTGTCACTCCGTATATCCCTCATCGCCTGATTTTCTCAGTGCTTCATGTCTCAGACACTGTGGGCTCAGACTCTGTGACCCAACAACACTATAGTGAAATGTCTGTTTTCATCACTGACCTCAGTTAGTGTTTAGTTCATTTCAGTTCCATCTCATTTTGTTGCTGCGCTGCCTCTCGCTGTATTTCACTTTTAACTGCTGACCTCTCCATGATACTTCCTCTGCTTTGGCTGCGTAGAGGAAAGCTCTGGTTAACCACTGGAGCTCAAACATGGAGAGATGGAGCTGTAACTGACAGAAACCTGTGTGCACAAATGGACTGGATACAACTGGATGACAGGGGCCGACCTAATGACTGACTGCACATTAAACAGTCCTATTTTAGACTCAACAAACTCTGGTACTAAAGACTGAAAAGTACCTTAGGTACAGTATGACATTAAAATAACTCTATATACCATACTGTACACTCTACATTAGTCCCTTTAATTCCTCTGACATACACTGATCAGCTGTAACATCATGACCCTGACAGGAAAAGTGCTATTAATTGTGGTTATTTTGTTCCAATGGGACCTGGCAGTGGGTGATAGATACAGTATATTAGGCAGCGGCTGAACATTTAGCCCTTTAAGTTAAGGCGTTTTTGTTGTAACCACTGCCCCTATATTAGGGGAGTAAAACGATATAAGAAACTACAGCAGCTCCTCACGTCTCAAGTCAGTGGTTTAATGACTGAGGGCCGGATCTACTAAAGGTTTGTGTGTATTAAAACGTGCAAACTCATTGCACACACAAAAAAATGTACAAACTGATTTACTAATGTGACGACCACAAAATTATAGTACATTTGTGTTTTGAAATGTTTAATTGTGAATTATTGTCCTTTTTTTTATATACATTGAGATGTATTTTATTTTTGGAGACAAAGTTATCCCCTAGAGATCAAGATATCTGTGTGTGTTTTAGTCAAATTGATCTCAATTACATGAGTGGACAATACTCGCTGAAACCAGCAGGGGGCGCGGCAGTGTAGTGAGTCTGTGTCTGCTGTGGACTTCCTCAGAACTGCAGAGGAGTCAGAGTTAACGACCCTCTGTTGCCCTGCCTCATCTTTATTATCCTGTTTTTCAGGTTAGTAATGTGCATAACATCACAAAACCAGGATAAAAATCGTATGGAGACGTCAATTAACTATGCTGGCCAGATAGTTTGTTGAATAAGATGTGTTTTTTTTGTGTCGGTATCAGTTTCAATGTTAACATGTGATTAGCTATGTACGAGGGATGCTAGCTAACAATGGTGCACGTATTTCCTTAGCTTAAACACTGTGGCGCACACACCTGTAATTCTCCGTAGGTAAATGTGAATACGTATGTGTTAGAAGTGTTAATTTAAGATTTAGCTGCGTGTAATTTATGTCCCATCATATTAGGTGAATGTACAGAGGTTTTTTTTTTTTTTTTTTTTATTTAAAGCAGAAATGGTGATTCTGTTAGTCTGATATTTTAAATTACACCTGTTTTAAATTGTAAGTAAGTTTAGAGTGCTCTGCAGTCTGTTGTTTTTTTATTAACAGTGAATGAGCTTTGCTCATAGAAATTACATTCATGGTAATGAGTAAATGGTTGATTATGCCAAGGTTTATGTATTTCATGTAGTATAATAGAGTAAATACAGTTAGAAAAGTATGGGAATTTTATTTATTTTGTATACTGAGAATTATTTTGTTATGGTTATTTAAATTGAAATGCTAAACTGAAAAGAAATGTTAAAAGACATTGAAAACAAATTGTACATGAAACAACATGATTGTGAAGGTAAATGCACCTGCTTTTCATGATTTTGATGAATAAATAACTGCAGAGGACTCAGAGAAAACAACATGCTGTTGCCCTGCCTCATCCTTATTATCTTGTTTTTCAGGAATATATCTGTTTACGCGGTGCTGCCGCTGCGGTACCCGTAACACTAACAGTCCGCACTAAGGGTGTATTCACACCTGAAAAGTCCTTTGGTCCGCTTATTTGATTCGGATCAAATGCGGACTTTATCTTTTTTTCATTTGGGTCAGATCGCATTCACATTGCACTTTTTGCTAGTGGACCAAAATACATGAACAGAAGCACTCATGTGACCAACTGTGCTGGCATTGGACAGAAAAGTCGGGGGCAGGGTGAATCAGAGACAGCTGATGTTGATGAAAATAGACGTGGTGCTCCTACATACAGTAATTATTTTTGGAATGTAAATTGTATTTTTACAGACACAAATTTACGAAAATAATGTTAACACTCAAGAAAAGCTCAGTCAGAGCCAGTTTCGTAATACGGGCATCTGACCAAATGTCAATGACACATTCAGTTTCCTCATTCCTCCACGTCTGTCCACAGCTCATAGCTGCTGCTATTAGCTCTGACCACCCATAAACCTCAGCTACCTCCAGAGGCTATGGTGGCTCGTCAAGCACAAAAAGGTGCAGGATTCCTTGGTTTGGTTTGGTTCGAGGTCGGTTATATTCACACCAGAAGTGAACCGGCCCAGAGTCCATTTGGAAGCAGACCGAGACCACCTCATTTCCGTGTGTCTGGATCATTCAGCGCACTGTTCCATCAGTGCTGGTGGATCCCAGAGCAGTTGTTACAGCGTATTATCTCCAGTAGCGGACGCAAAACCCTCGTTTAAATAGGGCGGTCTCCAAGGCTTTGCATCTGTTGTAATTTGCGCATGCAGTCTTTGAAAATCACCTGCAAACTGTGGTTCAACCCCCCACGCAAACTTCCAGATTACACAAGCAAATTAGTACACGCAAATTGGGATCTTAGTAGATCTGGCCCTGAGAGTAGAACTGGAGCTCCCCCTATTGTCCATTTGACCGAATGTGCTTCACCAACACTGTGAATTTCCCCATTGTGGGATCAATAAAGGAATATCTTATCTTATCTCTTATCTCTTACCAAGACGAACAGTCCTTTCACAGTGTGGTGACATAGCGCAATATAACAGAGAACAGCATCGAAAATGTCCAGTTTAGCATGGAAACACTCTTATTGTCTTACATTTACGTGTACTATTAGTTCTGATATTATTTCCACCATAAACAATGATAATGTGATAAATGTATTAATTAGCTTCTGCTATTCTTAACCATTACATTTTCACACAGTGTAGTCGAGTCCCTATCCAAGTATGCTGGACCCCAAAGTCCGTTTAATTTTACCAATGTGAATGCAACTGTTCTGTGCTCGAGTACCAGGCCGAGTCCAGTTGAGAAGGTAGTCCTGGGTACGGACTGTCTGTACTCCAGCACGGTAATAGGTGGCCGTGGCTCAGGAGGTAGAGCGGGTCGTCCAATAACCGAAGGGTTGGCTGTTCGAATCTGGCTCTGTCATAGTGTCTGCCCTTGGGCAAGACACTTCACCCTCCTTACCTCCAGTGCTGCTACTCACACTGGTGTATGAACGCGTATGAATGTTCAGCGGTGGTGGTTGGAAGGGCCGTAGGCGTGAAGTGGCAGCCACACTTCTGTCAGGACAGTTGTGGAATGTAGTTTAAGTTTACCACCACCAGAGTGTGGGTGAATGAATAATGGACTCACTGTACACACTTTGAATATGCGTTCATAGAAAAGCGCTATATAAATCTAATCCACTATTATTATTATTATTTTTATTATTATTATTATTATTATTATTACTATTATTATCATTAATCACCACTTCGACAACAGAAATGGGTTAATCGCCACAAGACCATAGACAGTGTTCCTTTTCTGTTGTCTCCTGAAAAAGCCTTGGATTTGTGCGGCACAGGCTCGCCTTCTTGACCAAACCACTTGGTGATATATCAGGCACAACGAAGGTCGCTCTTCTTCTCTTTACCTTAAACAGCCTAACAGATAGATAAGGGTTTACTTCAATAAAAACCCCTCTGCAGACGCCTTTCTTAGATTTACTGTACACTGGATATGTTTGTTGTTTGCATATTTGGCTCCACTACTGGCAAGACTCAACATATACAAATAACTGGTTTTGTGCAGTGTAATGAACTATGCAATAGTTAATGTCTACAAAGTTTGTTCACAGTTTTGAGAAATTTTGATGAATTTTTGACAGATTAAACCTTTACCTTTGCTAATAATGGTCCATATTTTGATGACTTATAACATGGAAATGGTTAGTTGAGCACCGATAGGAAGTCACATATGGAGTTTCGTCTGGGTCCATGACCTTTGACCTTGAGTGGCCTAGAAGGGTCCATCTCAAGGTCACCAATGTGTAGATTTCAACAATTTTCTTCACCGAAACTACTGGTCGGATTAATTTCAAATCTTACATGTAATTTCCTTGGAACAATGTCTACAAAGATTGTTCACAGTTTTCAGAAATTTTTATTTTTTGAATTTTTGATGAATTTCTGAAATATGAAAAAATTACTTTTAATTATAATGGTCCATATTTGGATGGCTTATAACATGGAAATGGTTAGAGGTATCAATATAGTTACTAGGCCTGTAACGGTACACAAAATTTTCGGTCCGGTACGTTTTCGGTTTTCAAAGCCACAGTTCGTTTTTTTTTTTTTTTTGGTTCAGTACGGGAAGAAAGAAAACCCCTCAAAATGTCTATTAATGCATTTATGAATTTTTTTACATTTTTCCCCCAATTTTTGGAGACAACAGAATATAGAAAAACAGGAATAATATAATTCTGCTGCTATAAATCAAATAGAAAATAAAATATTCCTAAATGTATTTTAAACATTACTATTGCACTTTTCCCTGAAAGGTAGTTTCGAACAAACAAGAAAAATCTAATCACAGTTCTGTCAGTTCACATTCTGCATAAAAATAACAAAAAAATTCCACATGAAGTGCAACATTAACAAGAGGGTAAACTGGTATTCTGTCTGAACAAACTGAAGAGAAACGCTGACAACACAATGAACCAAATTATTTATTTTAGGACAGAGAACAAATTGTTTAGGACAATGTGTGTATTTGTATGTGCCTGTGTGCATTGGGTATATATATATATATTTTTTTTTGTGTCGGAGCCAGGGGGGTAGGGGGGTAGCACAGTGATATACCTGGGGGTGTGGTTCATAACTAACGTAACGAACGCTGCCGTGAAACAAAAGTGAAACTTTACATACTTTGAACATTCTATTTATTCCTCTATTATACAGCGTGCGTGATAGACAGACAGACAGACAAACAGACAGAGCAGGTGTAAGTGTTTTAGAACTACCGTAGCTCATAGGGGCCAAACAACGTCCGTCATATTAACATCTCTTTCCTCGTTGTTGTCTTTCACCTGAACCTGAACTGATCCAAACTGGACTGTAATGATGGTGGAGGGTCTTCAGTCTCTTCCTCCTAGGTTCACATCATATTTGTTGGTTTTTTTTAGCCTTATATCAACTGCTATTTCATATTTTGGGTCAGTGTGTGCTCCTTCAATATGTCCGTGTGAAACTTGTGCAGATTTAAAGTTCCGCATCGAACAACGTCTTTCATTCCTTTTTCTTTTTCTCATCATACTGTGCCATTTTGGTACAGCTGTGTACCGAACCGAACAGGTGCGTACCGAAATGGTTCGGTACGTGTACCGTGACAGGCCTAATAGTAACTATTGATCACTAGCTGGAAGTCATATATAGACTTTCATTTAATTAGTTGAGTTCTCCTCCAGTGAAAGTATCACCTACTTCTATTGAAAGATTGATCTCCTGCATTAAGACCACAGGACTCTAACATAGCGGCAGAACCTGACAACCTCACAAATTCAACTTGGTATTGATTCTTGATAGAACATGTGGGTGAGATACAGGGACATTAGTCCTTTTTTGTTTATGAATATACTCAGTATCTGCCTTGGTGATATTGCCCACAGCTACTTAGTGTTTAGTGCTCAGAAGAAACAGTCCCCAGTTCACTGGCTTGCTACATGTTTTTCTGAATGTGCTGTTTGTAGGCAGTTTTAAGTGGGTTTCACGCTGTTTTGAAGCCAAACGTCTTCTATCAGTGGTGAATGTCTCAGTAAGTGGGTGTTTCCTTTGCTGTCTGTCTCCATGGCTTGACCCTGACGTTAATGGAGTGTGTCTGAGGTCCTCCAGGGCAGGCAAACATGATCAACATCCTCCTCCTCTGTGGTCTATCTGACACACACATACATGCATTTATTCATTTTGATTCTGGTTTTATCCGGCTGGTTACACAAACTTAGCTAGTTTCAGAGTTGACAGAAGTTAGACACAGTTGTTTGTCTCTCATCTCCCAGATTACTTCTTGGTTTGCGGTGCTGTAAATCTGTCTGTCAGTGCATGTGACCCTCACTGGAATCACTGGAAGGGAAAAATCAACATTATGATAAGGAGGAAACTGTGTTTAGCTGGTAATGGTGCAGATCAGCCTTTTTTGGGTTTTTTTTTTTAGTTTCTTTTTTTTTTTTGAAAACTGGAAAATTGGACATATGTTTGTACCTGTGCTGAGAAGATGTGTGTACTGAAAATGTGTCGTAATAAAAAGGTTATTAAAAAAAAAAAAAAAAAAAGAAAGAAACTTTTCACATTCAAATGGAAGGGATTTCATCGACTAGACAAGCTTTGTGGAAACTTTAGTCTGAGTATCCAGCAGCACCAGCCTCCAATTTTTCAGATTTTTGTCAAAGAGACTGCAGACTCCACATTGTCTGTAATGACTGCTGGCCCATCAGTAACCTCCTCTCTAAACACAGTGTCGGCTGGAGGTGCAAAGGCAGTGAGAAGTGCTACTGAAGTGTTACTGAAAGGAGAAGCCCTTTGAGATGTTTGGGTTCAGTCCAAAGTCCAAGTTTTGACAGAAGGCCCATCACCAAAAATAACAAAAACGTGGGCGACTGTGTTACAAAATCCAATCCAACTTTATTTGTAAAGCACTTTAGAACAACCACAGTGGACCAAAGAGCTGTACAGAAGAATAAAAATTATAAAATAAAAGAATAGATTAAAAGACATAAAACAGCTGTACAATTAAAAACAATAAAAAAATAAGAACAATATACCAAATACAAATAAAACAATAGAATAAAAAAATAATACATTCAAACATCTCGCATGGTTTCAAAAGCCAAGGAGAAAAGATGGGATTTAAAAACAGACAGAGGAGGCCTGTCTACATTAGTTTAGGAGCTGCTACAGTAAAGGTACACTTCAGTACACTCAGGAGCACTTGATCAGCTGACCTGAGAGCAGGGGGGTATATAAAGCTGCAGCAGCTCTGAGAGGAGAGGGGTGAGGCCATTTAGGGATTTAAAAGTAAACTACAAAAGCACTCGGAGAGCGCAGACCTCCGCCAAGGCAGATCAGCACAGAGTAATAACTCATTTAGCTACTGAACAAGACAATATTGCCAAAGCACAAAATAATATTTACACCGAGTAAATAACTTGTATAAGTAGAAATCATGAATCTGACAAAATGGACATGTTGGTTTTCTTTTGAGTGGAATTTGTTCTGTCAATATTTCTCTGAAAGCTGTTTGTTTTCCTTCCTCTGAAGTCTGAAATTAAAATGCAGATTACAGCTGCACTTGCAGTTTTTGTAAAGGGAAAGCACCACTTACAGGGGTTGGACAAAATAATGGAAACACCTTCACCTCAAGATGATAATGCCCCAATCCATGCAGCTAGAATTGTTAAAGAATGGCATGAGGAACATTCTAATGAAGTTGAGCATCTCGTATGGCCGGCACAGTCCCCAGACCTCAACATTATTGAGCATTTATGGTCAGTTTTAGAGATTCAAGTAAGACGTCGATTTCCACCGCCATCATCTCTAAAAGAGTTGGAGGGTATTCTAACTGAAGAATGGCTTAAAATTCCTTTGGAAACAATTCACAAGTTGTATGAATCAATACCTTGGAGAATTGAGGCTGTAATTGCCGCAAAAGGCGGACCTACACCATATTAAATTATATTTTGTTGATTTTTTAAGGTGTTTCCATTATTTTGTCCAACCCCTGTATTTGTGAAATCTGTCAGTCTTGAGTTTAATCCCATTGTTTTTTCTGTGTTGTTCAGGGACCTGAGTGAAAATGCCATCCAGGCCATCCCGAGGAGAGCCTTCAGAGGAGCCACGGACCTCAAAAACCTGTAAAAACATCAATGGACACACACAAATAAACATGTAGAAAATGACAACTGTGGACAGAATTTAAGCATCTAGTCCATCTGTATATACACTGCAATCTTTCAGTTTATGATAATTTAAACTTTTTACCATTAAACACTCAATAAAAGGATGCTGCATGGTTCTATTTATATGATGTAAAAAAAAAAAAAAAGTGCTATTGATCCAACATTTGGAGATAAGTGAGTGTAAGTAGCAGAAACAGCAGAAAATAAGCTAAATTTGTAAAAGCATGAGTCACTTTTCACTATTTGATGAATATGTATAAACACAACCTGGACAAAAAAAAACCCCAAAAAAACTCCCCACCTGGATTTAACTCAAATAATACAAATACGGTGATGTGGTTTTCAGACAAATTCCTCTTTTTATTCCTATTTTCACACATCAGTAACCACCTTTGACCAGGTAAAATCCAGTCCAATCTACTTTATTTATATAGCACATTTAAACAACATCAACGTTTCCAAAGTGCTGCACATCATACAAACAATAAAACAATTAAGAGACATACTAGAAACAATAAATAAGTACATAAAACTAAATAACACAAAATCAAATCGTTAAAAAGTAATAAAATCAATAAAAGTAAATAAATAAATAAATAAGACAGAGGACCATACACCTCACGCAGAGTTAAAAGCCAGAGAATAAAAGTGGGTCTGAAAACGAGACTTAAGCTGTGTTCAAGGCCACCCGTAACTTGTGTTTTTCCAACCTTCTACCAGTGAAAATGCACTGGGATGGCAGTCAAACCTGTGACTTCCCACCCATGAACTCGTACTAGATTGATGTACTCCCAGTTCCAAGTTCTGACGTTATGTAGCAATGGCAGCTCCCATGGATGCTGTGTTTATGCAGATTGTTTTTAAAACAAGGTATTGCTCTGACATTATTTATCTGGAAATGTTCTGCATAATCAGCAGCTTCTCTAGCGTTAGCTAGTTTTCAGTCCATTGAGTGCAATAATAAATTAATACCAAACACGTATCCAAATATCCAAATAACATAACATTAATGGTATAACAGCTTCTCTTGCCTTATACGTTGTTTTTTTTCTCCTCTGTTTCCCTCAAATAAGCAAGGAACAAGCACTTTTGGTGATAAAAATGACTGTAAATGAGCATAATGTATGGTCCGCCATGCTGGTTTGTTTACATCTAGCTACCGTAATTCCTTGCACTCAGACAGTTTGGCATGACTTGCCTGAAACATTACAAAGTCGTGAGTTGTGGTTTGAAGTTGTGATTTACGGGCCTGGAACGCAGCATTAAAACAAATACTGAGTCCCAGTTACACTTTATCTATAAATATAAATCACAATTATCACAATCATTTCATCAGAAGTGGAACACATATTTTATTCCAACTTTATGGACAACAGTGTAGTTCCGTCCTTCCGTTGAATAATTACTGCAGTGATTCATATGTTTCACTTTTTCATCCATAACTAATGCTGTGAGAAGCTTCTCATTCCTTCAATAACTATTCAGATTAGAGTGTGTTTCAGTGGATAAAGGTCATGTGGTCTGATGAGTCCACACTGACCCTGTTCTAGAGGTGGATGAAGTGATTACCCATCATGCCTAGTGCCGACAGTAAGCCTGTGGGGGCAGTGTTTTAATCATTACATAAGCATATTGAAATGACCGGCAGACCAGGCTGTGTATGACACCATACACTACATGCATGTAGTGTATTATTTATGTTTGCTATTATTTTTGTTTGAATATATTGTGTTTTCATATCTGTGATAACTGAGCTGAGAATATCAGTATGTAGCCACTGCACATTCAAAAAATAGCGCAGACCTCCGCCAAGGCAGATCAGCCACCACCCCCCCACCCCCATCACCACCAAAATTTAGTCATTTGACCCTTGTGCCAGTATCAACATTTCCTGAAAATTTCATCCAAATCCATCCATAACTTTTTGGATTATCTTGCTAACAGACAAACAAACAAACAGACAAACAAACAAACAAAAAATCTGCCCCCCCCCCCCCCCCCCCCATCACCACCAAAATGTTGTCATTTGTTCTTTGTGCCAGTATAAACATTTCCTTCAAATTTCATCAAAATCCTTTCATTACTTTCTGAGTTATCTTGTTAACAGACAAACAAACTAACTAACTAACAGACAGACAACCCCCGATGAAAACATAAACTCCTTGGCAGAGAAAAAAAAAAAAAAAAAAATCAAAACTTACAGCTACAGAAAAGTTGAATTGTTGTGCATTTTCTTTTCCAGTCAGCTGGATAAGAACCACGTCAGCTGTATCGAGGAAGGGGCCTTTCGAGCCCTGCGATCACTGGAAGTGCTGTGAGTACCTAACCCTGTGGTTACCGTGGTAACACAAAGCTGTCCTAGTTTCCTGAGCAGGTGCCGTTTCATGCGGTCGATGCCTGAATCTTCAGCCTCTTCTCTTACGTGTGTTTCTGTTGTTTTCCTGTTGTCAATCTGTTCCCCAGCACGCTGAACAACAACAACATCACCAGTATTCCCGTCTCCAGTTTCAACCACATGCCAAAGCTCCGCACTTTGTGAGTCCTTCTTCTCGTCCCACTACATTACCCAGAATACCACAACAGTGACCCTGGCCTCAGAACCACAACTAGATGTAAACAGAGGGGAAAAGCTACACAAATATTGGTCTCATTTAGTTTTCTGCTGCTCACAACATTGTTTCCATTTCCATATTCATGTGTCACATCTTAGACGTTGTATCACTTTAATTGTTAGTTTTGGGGTTTTTTTATATTATGGAGGGTTTTTCCATGGATTACTGTCTGCATTTAATCTTAACTGCCTTTGTCATGATTGTTTTTTCTTTTTTCTCAAAGCATATCATAAAAAAGCCTTTTATTAATTCTTCTACACTGTTTTTTCACTCACATCTAATCAGTTGCACTAACAATGTGTGGTTTCTTTTTATTATATATTGTTTTGTCCCTGGTCCTGTTTGTGTATTCATTCCTCTTTCTGTTTTGTTGTACATATTCAGACTTTGTTTTGTGTTCTATACATAACAGTTAATTATTCTTTTCTTTCTTTGCTTCATAACTTGTTTATTGACTCTTTTTTTCTGTAATTTCTCATCACACTTTACACTTTCCTTTGTTTCCTTCCTTGCTTTGTTACTTCCACCCTTCATTCCTTTGTTTCTATTCATCTTTTTCCTGTCTCCTTGTTGTTTTTTCTTGTTTTTTCTTTCTTCCTTCTACTTCTTGCTCTTTCCTCCTTCCCAAACACCTTCTCTCCTCATCTCCACTTTTCTTCTTAACTCTTCTCTAATGTCTTCCACCTCTCCTTCTTCCTCTCCTCTCCTTTTGTCTTCCCTCTGTCCTCTTCTAGCCGTCTCCACTCTAACTCCCTTCGCTGTGACTGTCACCTGGCCTGGTTGTCTCCGTGGTTACGCCAGCGGCCGGCGTTAGGCCTCTACACCCAGTGCAGCTCTCCTCCCACCCTCAGGGGTCTCAACCTCGCTGAGCTCAGAAAGGGAGACTTCGCCTGCTCAGGTAAAGCATCCCAAGCTGATTATCAACACCCTGACTTGGGTTCAAGTCTGTGGGTGTGAATGGATGTTTCTTTTGGCCTTTCCAGGTCATGGCGGCAGCGCCTTCGTCCAGCCGTGCAGCCTGGCCTCGGGCTCCTGTCCGCCCATGTGTTCCTGCAGCAACAATATCGTGGACTGTAGAGGACGGGGTCTCACTGCCATCCCTGCCCACCTCCCAGAGGCCATGACTGAGATGTGAGTGTCACAGCAGATTTAATGATGGGCTCATACTGGGTCAGGAGGTCACTGATGCATTTTGGTCCTAAACCGTTCAGAGCTTTATAGACCAGCAATAAGAACTTTAAAGTCTATCCTCTGATGGACAGGCAGCCAGTGGAAGGACCTCGGAGTTGGACTAATGTCTTCCGCTTTTTTGGTCTTAGGCGGGGCAGACGCTTAAAGATGTTTGGGCTGTTTTTGTCCTGATTTACCCCTTCCCAACCAAGGGTGGCAAACGCCAGATTATCTTATGTCTTATAAGATTCTCCTGTGGTCTGAGGTGTGTTAAGAGTGAATTTGTCCCAATAATCAGCTCTAAAACGGGTTGGGTCGTGTGTGGGGAAAACTGACAACTCCCGAGCAGAGTCCTGCACAGGTCCAGTTTTCCAAACCCAGACCCACCCATACCCGTGTACATTAGACCCGCAACCTGACCCCACCCATTATTAAACACATTGTTCACACATAACTCACTTTTAAGGGCTTAATTTTTGCCTAAAACGCATGCCATCATTAAATCTCTAATATGCCTTGCTCAATGACATCTGTGGCCGGATGTAAACAGACGTAAAGCTCACTTCAAAATAAAACCAGATGTGGATCAACCACGGTCAAATTAGATGATCATCATCATTAAATGTCCTACAAATTATTTTCATCCACGAATTTTTGTTTTTTCACTTCCTTGCCTGCTACCTACCCGCATTTCTTTTAATTTTACCCAGGCCTGTACCCACAAAAATTCTTCTCATTTTTTTTTACCCATCCCTGTGTATTTTTATGGGTTACCCAACCCTTTTATTTAATGTTTTTTTTGGGAGTGGGGTTACCTGACTTGATTCACAACTCTGCTCCAGAGTCATGCTATGTTTCTTCTTCTTTGTTTTTGTTAGATCATGTTTGATCACGCGAGATTTCTGGCTTGGAGGACTAGATTCTAGATCGGTGGTGAGACAGAATCATTATGTGAGTGATGTGCTGTGTTGAGATAATTGGAGCACACCACACACAGTACGATCAAAACCGTTCAATATCTGATTTTTTGTCTTCATATGTGGAGTCTGTACCAGATAAAAATCTCTTCAGTTTGAGAAAATCCTTAGGTGTGTACCCCGCCTTAGTTGTGGATCTATACTTTTATTATGTCATTACTTAGCCATATTATACTACATGTGACCTTTGGACACACTCATACTCAGTATAAAGTTCATACAAGCTGTGAGCTCTGCATACAGTCTATCTACATAACATCGTGTAGGGAGTAAATTTGGTCGAGGTCCTTTTGGAATACAGCTGCGTCAACCAAGCCATGGACTTATCTGCAACTTACGTAGCATATACATGTAACAGCTGAAGAACCATAAAAACACCTGTTGCCATATGCAACTTATATTCAGTCAGTATGCCTGTTTACCCTGTGTATGCCAAAGAAATCCTTCCTGTTTGAGACGATCCACTGGTTTCACGCTGTCTTTGTGAAGCAAATGACAACATAGTGAAGACAGCAGAGTTCTCAATGAGCTGCAGTTGTTTAATTGATTTTTTAGGTAGAACTGTAAAGATGCTGTTACAATAATCAAGCCAACTGAAGAAGAATGCATGGACTAGTTTTTCCAGGTCCTGCTTAGACATCAGATCTTTTATCCTTGAGGTGTTCTTAAGGTGATAGTAGGCTGATTTTGTAATTGCCTTAATGTGTTTAAGTGAAATCCTGGCTTTTTTAAAATTTTTATTTCCTGAAAAAGTGACTTCATGACTAATATTTATCTAAGCCACAGTAGAAGAATGATAGATAACTTAAATATTTCACTGAGTAGTGCACTGGCAATGACTGAGGAGGGATTATTTTATGTACAGTCTGTTGTTTGCTCTGTTTTGCTTTGTTTTGTTCTGGTTACCTCTGCCAGGGGGTATTGTGATCACTTTGCTTTGTGTGTTTGCATGCGTGTTTGTTTGTTTGCTAGCAAGATAACTCAAGAAGTTATGGACAGATTTTCATGAAATTTTCAGGAAATATTGATACTGGCACAAGGAAGAAATGATTAAATTTTTGTGGTGATCGAGGGTGGGGTGGGGGGTTGGGGGTGGGCAGATCTGTCTTGGCGGAGGTCTGCGCTCTCCACTCTCCAAGTGCTTTTCTTGTTTTTGTTTTGTTTTGTTTTGTTTTTTATGGTGCTAGCTGCAATTGATTTACACCCATACTTACTTAAGGTTTTGTAAGGACCATTCAGCACTGCACTAGTATTATATTGACAAAACTTCAAAAAAACAGATCTTGATTTAAAAAAAAATAATAATAATAATAATTTCACTGAGAAAGAAGACATGTGATGCCAAACTTCAGTCAGAACATTTGATGTCTTACATTTTGTGGAAAATGAGTTTGAGTAAAAGTTGAGTAAATCATCCTGTAGAATCCAGATCTTTGAAAGAACGCTTTGTGTTGAAGGCTGTTTAATGGTGTGAATGGAAACTGCAGACAGGCCTGTTGACGGCTGTGACATACAGCTGAAAGTTCTGCTGTGGCCGTGGACAAACTACTCATTTGTCTTACTCTTTCTTCTTCTCTCTCCTTCCAGTCGTTTGGAGCAAAACGGTATCAAGTCAGTTCCTCCAGGTGCCTTCACCTCTTACAAGAAGCTTCGTAGAATGTGAGTTGCCTTTTATTAACCATTTTATTCTACAGTTTCTTTACAGTGGAACCTCGCGGTATGAGTTTAATTCGTTCCATGACCGAGCTGCGATTTATTTGTTTTTACAAATCAGTTTTGTCCATTGAAATAAATTGAAATATGATAAATTTTTTCCAGACCCCAAAAACCACCCAAAATTATTTTTTAAGGGTTTCTAAAACAAAAAAAGTGCAGTTAGATAGAAATTAATTAAAAAAATAATAAAGACAATGCAAAAGGAAAAAACTGGTTTTATTAACTTATTTACCTTTAAGATGAGATGATCGGAGGAGGAAGAGGAGGAGGAGGGTTATTGTTTGGAAGGAGAATCTCCTTCCAGCGTCAGGTAGTTCAATTTCTGGCATTTTCTCTCTCCCTTCCCTTAACTTGTTCTTTCTGGATTCACTTTCATCACTGTCTGCACTTGCAGGTTGTTTCATTATAAACTTATCCAGAGAAATCTGCTTTGTTCTGCTTTTTTAAAATCTTATGAAAATACTCCAGATCATTGTCATTAAGTAAAGCAGCTGCACGACTTGAACTTAATTTGTGTGGACTTTTTTTTTTTTAACAAAATAAAAAATCTTTTGCCACTTTGCCAACACTTCTGTTAATTTACTTGTGCCAGCTCTGTGCTGATGAGCGTCGGCTGGTGTGAAGGCCACTCGTACTGTGGATTTCCACTGTACTTTTTCTTTTTCCAGGAACAAACACTTATGACGTTCAATACTTTATCTGTTCTGTCTATATCTGTTCTCTGCATAAAATGTTTCAGCATGAACAGCTTGTGTTTATTTTACGCTGAAATATTTTAACTGGATGCATCTGCATCTACAACAGCTTCAACTGGAGTCAATACATTCTCAGTTTTCTGGGAATTTCTGTAAATTTAGCACAAACATTCACTTTTGTTCAAAGATGAACTGATAAGAATTTGGCAGCCACAGGTCAAGATCACCAGGATTTTACAAAGCATGTTTTTTTTTTTTGCCATAACTCATGAATTAATTCACTAATTATACCCAAATTTTAGGATAAAATGATAACATAGTGATATTTTTATGTTCTAAAGGTCAGAGGTCAACACTGTGACATCATCTTATTGTACAAAACTCCTTTTCTGGCCATTATTCAATACTATACACCCATATTAAAAAAAAAAAAAAAAAAAAATTGTCAGTATTCTGAAAACCTCCGTCTCCCCAGCAGGGCAAGATGGAGATTTAAAAAAAAAAAACAAAACTTCGCATTTACTTGTAATAGGCAAAATACGTAGGAGGGGTGGGGTTTGTTGTGCCTAGCACCACTTGTTGAAAAAAGGAACAAATTATAACATACTATCAATAACTAATACTGTTGTACTTCTGTTCATTGTTACTGTATCTGTGGAAAATCAGGTTTTTATACATCTTAAATTTTGTGATGTTTTCACACTTTGATATAAAATTTAATAAAACCAGATTCTGCATCTACAGAGATGCATTGGTATATATTAGATAACTCTGTGTATTTATATGTTTGTTACATGTAACTGTTAATGTATTTATATGATTAAAACCTTAGACACACACCTCTTTAGTACTGTGTTTGTGATCTGATAAATCCAAGTGAATAACATGTTTTATATTATATTATATTTTACCTGACGAACAACTTGAAAAATCCACAGTAATATTGAGCCTGATAACATGACCATAAAAATCAGATAACTATTAGTAATCAAATAATTGTAATAATCAGATCTGATGCGTTTAGAAATACGATAATCAATAAACCCTGGTTGAGACATTTCAGTCCATTATTGGATTTCTTTTGGAGTATG
Organism: Sphaeramia orbicularis; assembly: GCF_902148855.1. Taxonomy (NCBI): domain Eukaryota; kingdom Metazoa; phylum Chordata; class Actinopteri; order Kurtiformes; family Apogonidae; genus Sphaeramia; species Sphaeramia orbicularis. The sequence continues at coordinate 25,510,618 of NC_043957.1, forward strand.
TACTCCTTCCGCTCACGTTCGACTATGTTACTTCCTTTATTTTTACAATTTTAATTGTTTTTATACATGCACAGATGTAAAAGAACTAAATAAATCAGATTAACAGGTACATGCATGAAGACATTGGAGTATTGAGGAGAAATCCAGGTGTGTTAATCTGATTTCTCATAATCAGATTACTGCTGTTGCCTGATAAAACACACCAGATTATACTGTTCACTAATAATCTGAAACCTCCACAAATTAGATAATGATCGGAGTTTTCGTGTGCATGTTTATTAGTGTTTCACGTCCACTTCTAATAAGACGATCATAATGTTAGATGAATACATAATATTTTTCCTCCTGGAGTCAAGATGAACTTAACGGATCCACACCTTCAGTGCAGTTCAACCAATCAGATGAGAGTATTTCGGTCCCTGGAGGCACAGTGCGTCTGAGCAGAACAGTATTGTTGAATATTATGATCTGCCAGCTGGATCCCTCCCATCCTCCTCTGTCTCCTGTGTTCACTGAGCTGTGGTTTTCCTCCTCGACATAACAAACAGCCCCGGTGGATTTTCAGCGCTGTGCTGGAGCGCTTGATGTATGTCAGCCAACAAGCATAACCCCCATCAGAGGCCTTTTAGGGGTCTCGCTTGATCAATCAAGTGCACATCACTGTGATCTTGTGCATATGTTTACAAAAATCCACATCTGACCACAATAATGACATTTATAGCCTTCTGGTTTTCTACTCTGTTTTAGTTTTCTCTTTCTTTCTTTGTGGCTTTTGTTCTGTCCACTCGCTGCACTGCTCTTTCTGTCTTTCTTCCTCTGCCCATTTCCATCCTCAGACATTCTTCTTCTCTATCTTTGTCTCTTTGTGGTTTTCCTTTTCCTTTCAGTCTTATCCCTCTCCCCCCATCGCTCTTTTTACATCATCACTATGAGTCCTAAGAGGTGGCTTGATTACATTACCAGGCTGGTTTAAGTGGTTTGTCTTTAAATTTGTTACGGCAGTAGAGCGACGGACTTGTGGCAGCAGTACAAGGGTTTTATAATCTAACATGTTGTGGTTTTGGCCATGAAACCAACTCATAGATATAAAAATGTTAACTTGGACGGCAGAGTCACGCTCTCCAAATCTGCCTTTCACATAAGAAAAACTCACTCACAGTCCAATCATCCTCTGAACTGGGGTTTCTCCTCTTTATAAGTGGGTTTTTATTTCATGCGGGGATTTTTAAAAAAATGAACAGTAAAACTATTCATGTATGTTTGACCCCACAGAACAGCACATGGAAACCCATTAAATCATTCATCTGCCCAAGGGGAACAGATTCAGCTTTCGGTTTTAATGAAAATACACTTAATTTATAATCGGCCCCAAGCAAAAACACATTTGCAAAATACTCCAACACAGAATGCACAGATAAAACCACAAAGATAAAAATGCAAATTAAAAAGTAAAATGCCAAAATAAGCCTTGACCTTTGGCATGAGACCACCAGAATCAGAATACTTTATTAATCCTAGGGGGAATTATTGTGTTACAGTTGCTCCATGCAAGTATTATAAAGAGTAGCAGGAAAGAAATTATCAATATTACAAATATGTGTGTGTGTGTGTGTGTGTGTGTGTGTGTGTGTATATATATATATATATATATATATATATATATATACATACATATATATATACATACACACACACACACACACACACAGGGTGGGGAAGCAAAACTTACAATATTTTGAGGCAGGGATTGAAAGACAGTGTATGACCAATTAGTTTATTGAAAGTCATGAGAATTTATTTGCCACAAGAAAATTGACATAATAGAAAATGTTTTTATTCTATGTGTCCTCCTTCTTTCTCAATAACTGCCTTCACACGCTTCCTGAAACTTGCACAAGTGTTCCTCAAATATTCGGGTGACAACTTCTCCCATTCCTCTTCAGTAGTATCTTCCAGACTTTCTTGTAATAGTTTTGCTCATAGTCATTCTCTTCTTTACATTATAAACAGTCTTTATGGACACTCCAACTATTTTTGAAATCTCCTTTGGTGTGACGAGTGCATTCAGCAAATCACACTCTCTTTGACATTTGCTTTCCTGATTACTCATATGGGCAAAAGTTTCTGAAAAGGTATGGATAATAGTGTTAGGTATGATTATGACATCAATATATGTTTGATTTCAAAACAATTGACGTAGTGCCTGCTGAGAAAAAAACAACTAAATGTTCATTGTAAATTTTGATATACATATATATATATATATATATATATATATATATATATATATATATATATATATATATGTATATATAAAATTTAACTCCATTAACCCATCAGCAGCGCAGAGTGACTGAACATCTCTTCCAACACATTTGAGGCAGTTCATCCAAGTAGAGTTACCGTCGTGCATGAACAAATGGGCAGTTAATCTGGTAGTGACAGACAGCAGAACTAACTGATAAAGATGGAAGACACTAAACAGCAGGTTGGTCCTCTGGATGGAAATATGAGTACAAAAAAAAACAAGATGGAACAGTTTCAAGATGTTTCGTTTCAAGTTGTTTTGTTGAAACTGTTGAAGGTATTTAATAAACATGTTAAGTGCATATATATTCCCTTCTTTCTAGAGTCAGTTTGGTCCTGCAAATTAAACGTGATTAATATAGATTAAAAAGGAATGATATTTAATTGTGATTTACTGAAATTCATCCACATCAACCCTGTGATTAATGTGATAAAAAAAAAAGGTATCGTTTGACAGCACTAATATATGTACTAGACAAATATTTTCAGTATGATAAGTAAAATAAATATACATTAATAAGTGTGCAGAAACATTGTGCGCAATTATAATTATGTGGTTAGAGGGTGGAATCAGGAAGTGTAGGGGAACAAAGGGTGTTAACATCTTATTATATTATATTATATTATATTATATTATATTATATTATATTATATTATATTATATTATATTATAGTTCCCAGTAGTACTTTAACATCAGTGGTGCAGTTTAAATTATAGGAACACAAGCCCCATCATGAATGCATGAAGAGGTTTCCAGATTTATTTAGCAGTCTTTTACGCTTATCTTACTGATCTTTCCTGACTTAATTGAAACAAGGCTGAACTTTTTTTGTTTATTTAATGTGTTTGTTGAAGATAACATTGCAATCAAGGATATAACCTCAACTCCTGCAGCTGTGGGTTGGTGTGGAATAGTAAAGTAAGTCAATTTAATCTGAGCTGTTTCCCTGTGAACCCAAACACAGCAGTTTTTTCCCCTTTTATTAATGCAAAGCAGTTCACTCTACAGACAAAAAGGGCCTTAGATCTGATGTTTTCTCTCATATGCAACTCAGATCTGTTTCATTGATGACAGCGTGAACAGCATAAATCACATAAGGTTTTAAGGTAAAGGTAATTTATCGCGGAGTATTTTCACTGTGTGTATTGCAGATATAGACACAGATGAACTACTGATCCCCAGTGGGAAATGCAGTATTTTCATCAGCTCAAGAAAAGAAAAACAGAAAAAACAGAATTAATGAATGAAGTTTTTCTGGTTGAAGTACTAAAAGTAATTACCTCCGCCAAGGAGGTTATGTTTTTGCCAGGGTTTGTTTGTTTGTCTGTCCGTTAGTGTGCAACATAACTCAAAGTTATGGACAGATTTTGATGAAATTTTCAGGGTTTGTTGGAAATGGGATAAGGAAGAAATGATTAAATTTTGGTGGTGATCGGGGGTGGGGGGTGGGGGGGGCCCACAGGGGGGGCCACTGATCAGCCTTGGCGGAGGTCTGCGCTCTCCGAGTGCTTCTAGTTGTTTAGAGTTTTCAGATTTAACTTACTCACTTAACTTACCTGACAGAGCTGAACCCCCAATAAAATGTTGATTAATAAATCATATTTGTGTATATCACTCAACACTACTGATATCATGGGGGTATAATCTTGTCAAGGGGGGTATATTCTGGCTGCTTTAACCCTGGGTTAAGTCTGGACGGGGGAGCGCTTTGGCCTTTACACCGGGTCCTGCCCCCTCCAGTGTAGAATTGTCACAAATGTCGCATTACACCAGACTTTTACTTTTGTCTATAAAATGTGACCATTCAGGCTGAAGTTGCATGTATCTGATTTAGGACCACATATGAAGGTGTCCTGGGTCAGATCTGAAAATATTCTATTAATTTCATATAATCATATACAGGACGACACAGTGATGCAGTGATAGCACTCGTACCTCACAGCAGGAAGGTCCTGGGTTCGATTCCAGCACCAGTTAATGGGGGTGGGACCTTTCTGTGTGGAGTTTGCATGTTCTCCCTGTGTCTGCGTGGGTTCTCTCCGGGTACTCCAGCTTCCTCCCACCATCCAAACACATGCATTGATAGGTTAATTGCTTAATCTAAATTGCCCATAGGTGTGAATGTGAGAGTGGTCATTTGTCTCTATATGTCAGCCCTGCGATGAACTGCCCAGGGTAAACCCCGCCTTCGCCCATAAGTAGCTGGGATAGGCTCCAAGCGACTGAATGAATGAAAAATCATATTTGTGTTGTTCAGACTGTTTAAAAAAAGATCAGATTTGAGTCACATATGGACAAAAACACTGTATTTGACTTTTACCTGCAGTGTGAACGTAGCTTTAGCTGTTGCAGGAACCAGCACAGCAAATTCTGGTCTTTGGAATAAACTCCATGGGAGTTAAAATCAACTCAATTTAAGTGTACATGTGAGACCATGGAATACACTCTAGAGCAGTGTTAAAGTAACTCCTTTCAGAGAGTTGATCTTTTAACTCTTTTCAGGGGTTAAGATTTAACTCTTCTGGGAGTTACAAAACTAATCTCATGTAGAATAAAACACAACTCTCACCTGGAATTCATTTTATGTGAACTCTGGCATGGAGTTAATATGCTAACAAATGGGGGTTAATATTCAACACTTAATGGAGTTAATATTTTGATTAAATTTTTTTTTGGGGGGTGAAAATGATTACAAAAACAAAAAACACTATCTAATGACTAGTTGTTTTGTTTTGTTTTTTTGGAAAAGTGTGCTCAAACACATGCTATATAGATGCTTATAAAGTGCTCTTGCATGAAGTGCTTTCTTTCAACAATATAAATAGCCCAGGAGACAATCCATGAATTTGTTTGAGGTGCCTGAACAAAAGTAAAACAAAAGAAACAGCTCAACATTGTTGCTGTTTTAGCCAGGTACTGTCACAACTGAGTGAAAGACTGAACTCATACGCACAGTGCTGAATGGAGAAAATGGGTTTATTAACATAAAACAATACATGAGAACGAGACAAAATCTGGGTTTGAAAACATCTGAGTCCATGGGAAGACAGGATCAGGACAGTGAGAGTCCGGGTTATGGCTCTGAAGTGAAATGGGATGAACGTCTATGCAGGTCTGAAGCAGTGACAGCAGCAGCAGCAATGATCTGGCACCGGACCAGAGCAGAGGAGGTGCTTCTATGGGCTCCTAATGGAGATCTGCTCCAGGTGTGGCAGGTGCCAGCAGGTGAAGTTGATAATGAGTCTGAGGGAGGGGTCTGTGGCAGGACTGCACCATGACACTTACTATTTGTTCAATAGCTTTGCTCTCAACTCTTGTATGAATTGTATGAATTACCTAAGACTAAAATGCAAGAAGCCGTCAAGCTAAAATTAGCATGTTCGATGTTCTAAGTTTGCGGCAAGAGCTAATTTTAGCAGCTGGTTAGCAAGTTAGTCCAAACAGAAATATAAACATTATGATAGTGACAGAGCTGACAGAAAAGTTCCTTCCAGCCTAATAAATAGCCTTGTTTCAGAAGTAAAATGGTACTTATACAACGCCTCACATGACATCCATGAGCACACTGGTCTTCTCTGTTGCTCTGTCCAGAAATCAACACCCATTATGGTGTTCAATCATGCTCCTCACCACCTGGTAAATGTACCCCGAAAAATGACACCATCAAAGACACAAGCTGGCGTTAAACTTACAGAATGAACTCCAGAAATTTAACTCTTTCACTCTTTTTTACCTAACTCCAGATTATTTTACTCCATAAATTTGCTGTGAGCCCTTTTCTGATTGCCGTGTGTGTTTATGCTTGTTTCTCTTTATTTGACCAGAGACCTGAGTAACAACCAGATATCTGAGATCGCTCCCGATGCTTTCCATGGCCTCCGAGCTCTGAACTCACTGTGAGTAAAACCCACCAAGTGTCTGCGAGTGTGTGAACAGTTGGACTCCTATGAAAGCGCTTCCACCAGTGTGTGTTTACATATGTCAGTAATATTCCCGCTTATACCTCCATATGTTTTCACCATATGCATGTGTTTATGCGTCTGTTGGTATGAATTATTCAAAAGTGGCGCCTGCTCTCTGTAAACAGAGATTTCTTCTGAAATATTAGGACTGACAAACAATCACAGCGGGTGGCCTGCAGCTCAGTGTGAAGGCATAAGTACATATATGTATATATGTGTTTTCTGGTGTTTAAAGTTATGTCTGAGTGAGTGTTTGTGTAAAAATCCTGCATGTGTGTAGGGGATAAACCAGTGTCCTACTGTGGTTTTTAATGGTGCGCACGTATAATAAAACACTGAAACCAGTAACACCTCATAGATTTAAAGGCTATGAATGAAGCCATCATAGAAAATGTATGTGAAATGAAATGTTGTAGGTCAGGGGTGTCAAACATGTGGCCTGGGGGCCAAATTCGGCCTGCCAAATGGTCCAGTCCAGCCCGGCCCAGGGGATGAATTTATGAAAAAAATTACACTGATGATATCAACAAACATTTTAGTTCAGGTTCCACATTCAGACCAATTCAATCTCAAGTGGGTCAGATCAGTAAAATACTATCATAATAACCTATAACTAATAAAAAAAACTCCAAAATTTTCTTTTTGTAAATGCAAAAATTTTTATGTAATTTTACTGTATTTACACTAAAACAAACTATCATTTCACATAAAACTTGAATAAGCTGAACAAATATGAACAACCTGAAATGTCTTAAGTGAAGTATGAGCAATTGTACCAATATTCTGCCTGTTCTTAAATGTTTTGTGTATTTGTATATCCACTGTTATCTGTAAGTTATATACAGTACAGACCAAAAGTTTGGACACACCTTCTCATTCTTCGCATTTTCTTTATTTTCATGACTATTTACTTTGTAGATTCTTACTGAAGGCATCAAAACTATGAATGAACACATGTGGAATTATGTACTTAACAAATAAGTGTGAAATAACTGAAAACATCTCTTATATTCTAGTTTCTTCAAAGTAGCCACCCTTAGCTCTGATGACTGCCTTGCACACTCTTGGCATTCTCTTGATGAGCATCAAGAGGTAGTCACCTGAAATGGTTTTCACTTCATAGCTGTGCCTTGTCAGGGTTACTTAGTGGAATTTCTTGCCTTATTGATGGGGTTGGGACCATCAGTTGTGTTGTGCAGAAGTCAGGTTGATGCACAGCTGACAGCCCTATTGGACAACTGTTAGAATGCATATTATGGCGAGAACCAATCAGCTAAGTAAAGACAAACGAGTGACCATCATTACTTTAAGAAATGAAGGTCAGTCAGTCTAGAAAATTTCAAAAACTTTGAATGTGTCCCCAAGTGCAGTCGCAAAAACCATCAAGCGCTACAACGAAACTGGCTCACATGAGGACCGCCCCAGGAAAGGAAGACCAAGAGTCACCTCTGATGCTGAGATAAGTTCATCTGAGTCACCAGCCTCAGAAATCGCAAATTAACAGCAGCTCAGATTAGAGACCAGATGAATACCACACAGAGCTCTAGCAGCAGACACATCTCTACAACAACTGTTAAGAGGAGACTGCGTGAATCAGGCCTTCATGGTCAAACAGCTGCTAGGAAACCACTGCTCAGGAGAGGCAACAAACAGAAGAGATTTATTTGGGCCAAGAAACCCAAGGAATGGACATTAGACCAGTGGAAATCTGTGCTTTGGTCTGAAGAGTCCAAATTTGAGATCTTTGGATCCAACCGCCGTGTCTTTGTGCGACGCAGAAAAGGTGAACGGATGGATGTTACATGCCTGGTTCCCACCGTGAAGCATGGAGGGGGAGGTGTGATGGTGTGGGGGTGCTTTGCTGGTGACACTGTTGGGGATTTATTCAAGATTGAAGGCAACCTGAATCAGCATGGCTACCACAGCATCCTGAAGTGACATGCCATTCCATCCGGTTTGCGTTTAGTTGGACCATCATTTATGTTTCAACAGGACAATGACCCCAAACACACCTCCAGGCTGTGTGAGGGATATTTGACCAAGAAGGAGAGTGATGGAGTGCTGCGCCAGATGACCTGGCCTCCACAGTCACCGGACCTGAACCCAATCGAGATGGTTTGGGGTGAGCTGGACCGCAGAGTGAAGGCAAAAGGGCCAACAAGTGCTAAGCATCTCTGGGAACTTCTTCAAGACTGTTAGGAAACCATTTCAGGTGACTACCTCTTGAAGCTCATCAAGAGAATGCCAAGAGTGTGCAAAACAGTCATCAGAGCTAAGGGTGGCTACTTTGAAGAAACTAGAATATTAGGGATGTTTTCAGTTATTTCACACTTTTTTGTTAAGTACATAATTCCACATGTGTTCATTCATAGTTTTGATGCCTTCAGTGAGAATCTACTAAGTAAATAGTCATGAAAATAAAGAAAATGCAAAGAATGAGAAGGTGTGTCCAAACTTTTGGCCTGTACTGTATGTAAATGTATAAAAAACTGAGGCAGAATATTGTTAAAGTTGCACTTATTTTTCTTAAGAAATTTCAATTTGTTTCTGTTATTCATATTGTTTTAAAGGATAGTTGGTAGATGTAAACATTTTCATAATGTAATTCTACTTGAAAGTTTGGAGTTGACATTATTTATAGGTTATTCTGTTATTATTTTACTGGCCCACTTGAGATCAAACTGGACTAAATGTGGCCCCTGAACAAAAATGAGTTTGACAGCCGTGTTGTAGGTGAATTCATGCTTGTCTTTTTCATGAAGGGTTCTGTACGGGAACAAGATCACTGAGCTGCCCGGCGGAGTGTTTGATGGCCTGGCTTCTCTGGAGCTGCTGTGAGTCCAAACCACAACTTGCATATATTTGTCTGAACTGACATTTACACCAATGACGATTTACACAAATGAATTTCAGTGTCAAACATTTAAAAGTGCCCGTGACTTGTGAAACTCGATGGAAAGTACTGTGAGGAATGTGTCAGAACAGTCAAACTGATGTCAGCTTTTAGTAACACCTCCATCTTTATGTATTGAATCATGTGCATCCTTTAGTGGTAGTAATAAAGGAAGGGAGAAGTTGCGTTTTTTACTCAATAATAAAGTGTAAAGACGTGCACATTCCTGTGGTGAATATTGTTGCTGTGTGCCGAATAAAAGTGTAACAAAAGGAGCGCAAGAGGAAAATCCACACACCAGTCTAGCTCCTGTATTAAGGTTTATTTCAGCCATGATGTTTCAAGCAGTATTACTTGTGGCTACCTGATCCAGACCCAGAAACTGGATCAGTACCCCACATGCGCGACGGACAGAGAAACGCGTCTACATCTTGTCACGTGTTTTGCTTTTCATGTGCTTTTCATGACAATTTGACAATATTTCAATTTTAGAAGCATAAATCTATGGTGGTCAATAAGGGCCAAACACATTGCAACGGCCCAATGCGTCTCAGTTACAGAAAACAGCTGCAAGTACAGAAATGATGCAAATTCACAAACTCAAACACAAGTCTAAATGAGATACAAAAAGAGGAACGTGGTGCAAATGAAAAAATGCACGGCAAGAAACAAAAACAAATGCATAATCATCAAATGCTCTGCAAATAGAGAAACAATGCCAACCAAGAAAACATTTGCAAATGAAAAACGCTGCATAACCAGTCACTGCAACGGAAGTGCTCCAAACCTGTAGGAGGCAGCATTTATAGACAACAGACTAGCGTCAAATATAATCAAATAAAAGTCACATGACTGCGCTATGCTGTAACTTAAATTTGTTCCCACTCTACAGGGTTGGGAAGCAAAATTTACAATGAACATTTAGTTGTTTTTTCTCAGCAGGCACTACGTCAATTGTTTTGAAACCAAACATATATTGATGTCATAATCATACCTAACACTATTATCCATACCTTTTCAGAAACTTTTGCCCATATGAGTAATCGGGAAAGCAAACGTCAAAGAGTGTGTGATTTACTGAATGCACTCGTCACACCAAAAGGAGATTTCAAAAATAGTTGGAGTGTCCATAAAGACTGTTTATAATGGAAAGAAGAGAATGACTATGAGCAAAACTATTACGAGAAAGTCTGGAAGATACTATTAAAGAAGAATGGGAGAAGTTGTCACCCGAATAATTGAGGAACAGTTGCACAAGATTCAGGAAGCGTGTGAAGGCACTTATTGAGAAAGAAAGAGGACACATAGAATAAAAACATTTTCTATTATGTCAATTTTCTTGTGGCAAATAAATTCTCATGACTTTCAATAAACCAATTGGTCATACACTGTCTTTCAATTCCTGCCTTAAAATATTTTAAATTTTGCTTCCCCACCCTGTAGTTTAGAACACTGTCAGTCAGCTGTTCTTCGTCTCTCTCTCCATCCTGTGTGTCTGTGCATTAAGCTGTTCTGCTGACAGTGCCCCCTGCAGGTCTGGAGCACTTCCGTTGCAGTGACTGGTTTTGCAGCATTTTTTATTTGCAGATGTTTTCTTGGTTTGAATCGTTTCTTTATTTGCAGAGCATTTGATGATTATGCATGTTTTTGTGTCTTGTCGTGCATTTTTTCATTTGCACCACGTTCCTCTTTTTGTACCTCGTTTAGACTTTTGTTTGAGTTTGTGAATTTGCATCATTTCTGTACTTGCAGCTGTTTTCTTTTTTGGAACTTTTTATTTATTCCACCAATATAAAACACATGAAGATGTACAAAAATCACACCAGCCTCAGTCTACAAATCACTCAATCCATGTCACATTACTTTCACTCATAACTACTCATACTACACCTTTTACATACAGGTCAAAAACATGTCAAGGTCATATATAATTTATACAGATAGCAGCAACATTCTTGAAATCTGACTTCTAATATTCCACCAGCACAGATAAGTGTATTTGCAAAACCAAAACAGGTGCTACTGAGGAAAAGAAATAGAATAAAATAATTGAGCTACCAAAAAGCAGCATGTGTAAGAAAAAACAAAACAAAAAAAAGAGCAATATTAAAAACAAAAAGAGGTATTTAGAGCTCTTGTATCGCTTGAATTATTGGTTTCCATCTTCTCTCAAATTTTTCTAGTTTCAGTTGTAATCTTGCAGTAGTTTTTTCCGTAATAACAACCTTTTTTACTTTGTCTATCCATTGCGTTATGTTGGGGGGGTGTGGCTTCAGCCAGTTAATTGTGATCATTTTCTTTGCTATTACTAGTAAGACTTTCAATAAAAACTACAATCTCTGTCTATCAGATCTTCAGGTAATATTCCAAGTATATACAGGGTTAAGTCAAGATGTAGGTCAATACCCAGAAAACTTTTTATTTCTGTTTTCACACACCTCCAAAAATCTTTGATCTGTGGGCAACCCCAAAATATATGAATGAAGTCACTCACCATTCCACAATTCTGCCAACATAAATCTGATGTTTTACTATATTTTGCAGTGACAAATGGAGTATTAAAGTAACACATCTTTACTTTCCATTCAAACTCCCTCCATGTTGGATTGTTAGTTAGTTTGTGTCCAGATTTGAACATTTCTTCCCAATCATCATTCGTTATTAATACATTTGCTTCCAGTTCCCATCTCTCTTTAACATCCATATTATTGTCATTGGATTCATATTGTAGTGCTTTATATATTTTTGAAATCAGCCCTTTTTTTTGACTCTTCTTCTGTAAACGACATGAACAGCTCTTCAACCTTGGTTGGTACTTTTCTTGTTCTTTCCCATTCATTGTGTTTCTGGAGGTAGTGTCTCTTGCAGCTGTTTTCTGTAACTGAGATGCATTGGGCGTTGCAATGTGTTTGGCCCTTGTCGGCCACCGTACAAATCAGCATTGTTTAAGCAAAAATATCAATTTATTATTGAGAACATTTTCTTGTCTGTTACTTTTCCAGCATATTTGCTTCATCTTCAGAAGTGGATCCTGGTTGTCCATGAAACTTAACGCAAATCACTCATTATCATTTAGCTGTCCTGCCAATTTGCCTGCTCAAAATTAATAGTGTTTAAAAGACTATATTTAACATCAGTGCGGGAAGCAACAAAGGAAACAGTTTCTAAGGAGACTGATTTATTTTTGACTATGTCATCATGCAAAGAAATCACACACAGCTTCTCAGTACTGATCAAAAATGAGATTTTAAAGGTCCGACCCACCATCTAGAGGAGGAGAAGACTTTAGCCTGAGTTTTTCCTGCAGAACCTAGAGAAACTACCATGAATTTCATGCAATGGTGGCATCTTATTTTTAGATATTGTTGTGACTTTTTCAGCAAAGATATCAATGACTGAACACACTGGGTTTATGTTCAGTCATTGATGTCTTTGCTGAAAAAGTCACTTTTTCTTCAGTTTTCGCTGTTTTTTAGATAAAAGCCCTCAACTTTGATCTGAGCTTTTATGAACATCTATAAGATCAGTGAATTAAATATGGGAAAATACCTGATTTACACTGAAAAAATGCAATATAAAGAGAATAATAATATTACAATAAATGGTGATAAATCACTTAAGACAGGTTAAATACAGAGGAGAAATTCTGCCAAAAAAGCAGCACTGGGTCTTTATGGGTTAAGGAAATATTGATGTTTTTATCTCCAATCAGACTGAAGAGGACATGATGGGTCCCAATATTTATGTCCATATAGTTTATAAATATCAATATTTCCTTAAAGTTTAATGGAAGATTTTTCTTCCTAAGCGAGATGTAAAGAAAGTAGATGGTGCAGTTTTTTTCAAAGCTTCAAAACCTGTGACTTGTTGCTGATTGATGATCTTTTAATGTTCTGCAGGTTACTGAATGCAAATAAGATCCACTGTATCAGAGCCACAGTGTTCAAGGATCTGGAGAACTTGGCTCTGCTGTCTCTGTACGACAACAAGATCCAGAGTTTGGCCAAAGGCACCTTCAACTCCCTGCACAGCATCCAGACACTGTGAGAGACACACACACACACACACACACACACACACACACACACACACACACACACACACACACGCATTCATCTTTAACTGTGTTCAATCAGAATACTCTTTGTTCAGTCTGATCTGACTGATGTTCTGCCTCTTGTGATTTCCCATCAGCCACCTGGCCCAGAATCCCTTTGTGTGTGACTGTAATGTGAAGTGGTTGGCTGACTTCCTGCGATCGAACCCCATAGAGACCAGCGGAGCGCGGTGTGCCAGCCCTCGACGCCTCGCCAACAAACGCATCGCACAAATCAAGAGCAACAAATTCAGATGTTCTGGTGAGTGTGTGTGAATAAGGATTACTAAAGTTACATTAAGGATTACTGATCTAAAGTAACGTTAAGGATTACTGATTTAAAGTAACAGTAAGGATTACTGATCTAAAGTAACTTTAAGGATTACTGATCTAAAGTAACATTAAGGATTACTGACCTAATGTAACGTTAAGGATTACTGATCTAAAGTAACATTAAGGATTACTCAGCATTTTAGCCAAAAATAAAGCCCTTATAAGTGAGTTACTGTGTAGACAATGTGTTTCAGCACAGGTTGGGTCGCAGTACTCAGCTTTGCAGGTACGGGTGGAAAAGTTTGGAAAAAGTGGACCCGTGCAGGACTCTGGTACTGACCCTGGTCACAGCCTGTGCTCCTTCTCTCCTCCACTGATTTTCCCTCTGAAGCGATGTATTTTACGTACTGTCATCCGTTTAGTTTCATAAAGTAACGAGCCTATTCTGAGAATGTAAGGAGTATAAAGTACGGATATTTATGGAAAAATGTAGGGAGTAAAAGTAAAAAGTTGCCAGAAAAATAAATATTCAAGTAAAGTACAGATACCCAAAAAATCTACTTAAGTACAGTAGCAAAGTACTTATATTTCATTACTTCCCACCTCTGCTGCTGACCAAAAGGAGCTGTTGTGTCTGTATTTTGTCTGTTATTTCTTTTCGTTCATGTTATGTAGTATGTGAAAAATTGTTTTGTATGATTATATTGTATGTTATTTGCATTGACTAGTTGTAAAGATGACTGTAAGGACTCTAGGAAGAATAGCTGTAGCTACGGTACAGCTAATGGGGATCCTAAAGAAAGGAAAGGAAAGAACAGGGAGCCGCAGCAGAGGGGTGAAAGAACCACATGTGGCTCCAGAGCCTCAGGTTCCCGACCCGTGGTCTAACCCAAGCATATTCAGTTCCTGTCAGTATTTGGAGTCTGAGTCAGCAGGTCAACATGTCCTGCAGATGTTATCCTGTCACTGCCACAGCAGAGGATGAAGATCTGCAGCTGAGTCTGACCAATGCTTTTTTTTTTTTGTTAAATCTGTCAAGTATATTTTTACATTAGTCAGAATCCAAATTCTGTCTCTCCATTTCTAGAAGTAAGATGCCTTCATTGCTGATTCTATATTTGTATATTTCTTTTACATCATTTTGAGATTGTGAAGTAGGCTAATCCACAACTGTCAGTAACCAGGTGGACCATATATACAACCCTGGGTACTACTGGAGTACTCCTACCAAAGTACACTGTAGTTGGGTTTCTGAAACTTGGATAAAGTCACATCAAGGATATTGTTGTTTATTTGCAGAAACACAGGGTGTCCCAAAAAAAATGTATACACACTAAATAATTGTAAATTAGGTGTTTATTAAAATTCATGTAATTTTCAAAATGTAATAGAATTTACAGACACCATTTTATTGTTTTGTCACTGCCTGTTCTCAAACTGACGTCCGTTCTGGTCCAGGCACTGCCGACAACGCCAAGCAATGGAATCGCACACATCACCAAACAACTCCCATGGTATTTGCGTGCATTCACATTCAATGGCTGCTCTGAATTCAGCGACTGTTGCAGGTCTCACAGGTCTGGTGAACTTGCCAAACAGGTGGATTGGACGGAGGGGTTTCAATGAATACCCTCTGCGTTCACCAGACCTTACACCACTAGAATTTTTTTTATCTGGATACCTAAAAGACAAAGTCTACGCTATGAGACCTGCAACAGTCACTGAATTGAGAGCAGCCACTGAATGTGAATGCACACAAATACCAAGGGAATAGTTTGGTGATGTGTGCAATTCCATTGCTTGCTGTTGTCAGCAGTGTCTGGACCAGAACGGACATCAGTTTGAGAACAGGCAGTGACAAAACAATAAAATGATGTTTGGAAATTCTATTACATTTTGAAAATTAAATGAATTTTAATAAACACCTACTTTACAATTATTTAAAGTGTGTTTAAATTTTTGGGGGGCATCCTGTACAAAGACGGGGCTCTCTAAAAACAGTATCCAGCATGCTGATGTAGATGTGAAAACAGTCAAATGACAAAAATATAATATAAAATCTATCCTGTAATTTCAGTTTGACACCAGATTACTGTAAATAGCAATCTGTTACTGGTGTAATAGCACACTCAGCTAACAGTAATCAACTTTGAAGTGTCAGGTATAAATAGACTCCATTAAAATGTTATTATTTAAAGTGTACGACAGACTGTAATGGGAGGCCTGTGGTGAAACCCTTCAGTCATTTGCGTCACCCACATGGTTGCAGTGTGTGAAGCCAGTGAAAGCCTGGCTGTGGCCTTATAATGTGCTTTAGTCCAACACCAGGCCTGGACAGCAGCTCTCAAGCCGATGCGCTGCTTCTATAAAACACCCACAGACAGATCATTTAACACCTTCTTTCATGTGTGAATGTTTTAAAATGACTCTGCCAGCGTGATACAGACCCCCCCCCAAGGCATGGTGTGTGTTGTGTTGTGTTGTGTTTGTGTGTGTGTTTGTTCTTATTTATTCTCCTGACGCGTCCACAACATTCTATTGACTGATGCTTTTCTTTCTTTTTCATCACAGCCAAGGAGCAGTACCACATCCCAGGTAATGACGTTTGTGTGTATTAAATTTTTTTCACTAACCAGGCTGTCATGGCTGATGTGAAATCTGTAAACCTGCTTTTGTTTCTTATCGGGAGATCATTCAGTTGTGCATTTATTATCTTCACCACATTCATCTTGGCTGGAAAAACTGTGGTTAAAAGAACAAACATTTAATAAAATGTATTATCAACACTTATTATATTTATTATTACTATTACGAGTAGTAGTAGTAGTAGTAGTAATAGTAGCAGCAGTAGTAGTAGAAGTAGTAGTAGTAATAGAAGTAGTAGTAGTAGTAGTAGTAATTAGTAGTAGTAGTAGTAATTAGTAGTAGTAGTAGTAAGTAGTAGTAGTAGTAGTAGTAGTAGCAGCAGCAGTAGTAGTACTAGTAGTAGTAGTAGTAATTAGTAGTAGTACTAGTAGTAGTAGTAGTGGCAGCAGCAGTAGTAGTACTAGTAGTAGTCATAGTAGTAGTGTCAAATACACAATAAATCCTTAATTCCTATTTTAGTTTTTCTTAAATTTATTGTTGTTTGATTGTAGTATTTGTTGTATTTGTAGTATTTGTCATTTTGGGACCTTTTAACCAGAACGTTCGTGTTTTGATGATGGAGTTGCAGAGCACTGTCTACCATGTTTGTCCAAAATCTCCCAGAGTTCAACTGGGTTTTGATCTGGTTACATCGTACGATTCACATGTTGTCATGAAAGCTCACACCTGTCACTTACATGTTCTATTTACTGAACAGGAGAACCGTCACTGTTTCCAATCAGAACACATACATAGAACAGACCGATGTTTGTGTCCAATCACACAGACATGAGTTAGAATCCAACCATCAGGCAGATGTCCAACAGTTCACCTCTGCCATCGAAGCTGCATAATGTGCTGTTCGACTACGGGGTCGTAGGGTTGTGTGTCTTCATTCCTGTGTGTGTTTGTGTGTTCAGGTACTGACGACAGGCGTCTGAGCTATGAGTGTAACAGTAAACCGGTGTGTCCGGCTAAATGCCGCTGCGAGGCCAACGTGGTCGACTGCTCCAACCTCCGCCTCACCAAGTTCCCTGAACACCTGCCATCGTCCACAGAGGAGCTGTGAGACACACAAACACACACAAACACACACAAACACACACAAACCCAGCTTCTCTGAATGGTGACGAGCAATAGATAGAGATAGATAGATTTTAGATGGAACTTTATTGATCCTTTTCAGGAAATTAAGGTTTCAGTGGCAGCACAACAACTAATGTACACATATAAGAAATATTACAAGACAAAAGAAAAGAATATATTCATAGCAATAACTATAAAAACAGTAGTAAATGATAAAGTAGTAATGATAATAATAAATAATAGATAAGTAACTAGAAGCACTCGGAGAGCACAGACCTCCGCAAAGGCTGATCAGTGCCCCCCTCCGTGGGCCCCCCCACCCCCGATCACCACCAAAATTTAATCATTTCTTCCTTATCCCATTTCCAACAAACCCTGAAAATTTCATCCAAATCTGTCCATAACTTTTTGAGTTATGTTGCACACTAACGGACAGACAAACAAACAAACAGACAAACAAGCAAACAAACAAACAAACCCTGGCAAAAACATAACCTCCTTGGCGGAGGTAATTATGTTTGTGTGTGTATATATCTATATACCTATATCTATCTATCTACCTATCTATCTATCTATCTATCTATCTATCTATCTATCTATCTATCTATCTATCTATCTATCTATCTATCTATCTATCTATATATATCCATATATCTATATCTATCTATCTATATATCTATATATCCATATATCTATATCTATCTATCTATCTATCTATCTATCTATCTATCTATCTATCTATCTATCTATATATATATATATATATATATATATATATATATATATATATATATATATATATATATATATATATATATATATATATATATAGTGGTTACGACTACTATTACTATTTCCACTTCATAAGATTATTATTTTTAGTTCTGTTATTATTAAACTATATATGTACATATATGCATATTCATACATATACAAATACATATTGTGCAGATTATAATATAATTTCTTCTCTATTATTATTGCCACTTTATTATTTTTTTTCTACTAGTATTTTTGTATATGCAGTTGCCTGTTTTTCCACTACTGTTTTAAAAATTATTGTTATTACTGTTTTCTTTCCTTTTGTCTTATAATATTTCTGATGTTGTGATGCTCCTGGAACCTCAATTACCCAAGGGATCAGTAAAGTTCTGTCTAATCTAATTACACATCTAAATGCACTGTATCGTGTCTATATGCATACAGTCATGTTCCTGTGCACACAGGAGGTCGTATACAGACACTTATGGACATCCACAGTGATGTGTGTGCACACACTCGTACTGCATGGATACACACTCACTGGACAAACACACGGCAAACAGACTCTTCATCTTCCCATGTTTTTCCTCTGTCCTGTCCCCTGTCCACTGTCCCCTGTCTTCTGTCCGTTGTCATCCAGGCGTCTCAACAACAACGACCTCTCTGTGCTGGAGGCCACCGGTGCATTCAAGGGCTTGTCGCAGCTCAAAAAAATGTAGGTCATTCAGAAACTTTGGACAGTGATGAATACACGTTTAACCCTTAGATGCTCTAAGTGGGTCAGAAACAAGCTGCTGAGGTTGTTTTCTTCCAATAATTTTATAATAAAAAGTTATTATTTCATGACAGGAAATCATTCATTCATTACAGGAAAACAGAAAGATCCAGTTGGATTTTTCTGTTTTCCTCAAATGAATTGCTTGTTTCTTGTTTACACTGTTTTGACCCTAAATTAACAGGGATATGTAATTTTACACTGTTATTTATCCATCTATATTAGTAAATATTTCTGTAGGTGAGGCTTTCTTTTTTTGTGTATGGCCTTTTGACCTGTAGTGACACCATCTGCTGACCGTTTTACATGTGGACCCTCTACAGACCGTTATCTTTATGCCCAGTTGGCAAGTTCCTATTGGTCAGGTCCTACTATATAGGAACCTACAGTTTTCTGGGCTCCTATTTGACTTCCTGATGAAGGCTTGAAGCTGAAACGCGTAGAAGTGTTTTTTTAAGGTCTAGATATGACCATGCCATGGTAATAAAGGCATTTTAATGTTTGAAGAGAGTGCCTTGGAGTTTTCTTCCAGTTTGTCATCAACTTTATGAATCCCTTTTTCCAAAGTGCACTTCAAACAAACTCTTTTTTGGTCCCAGAAGCATTCCTTCCCATGAATTTTTGAGTTATTATTTCATATTCCAGGTATTCCTCAGAAAAACATGTTATTGAATTTTTACTTTTTATAGATTTTATGATTTTATGTAATTTTTGTTTTACTACTTCAACCTTCCATAAGTGGGTTAAATAATTTTCAGTGGAGTTTCATCTGAACCTTTCAAATTTTCAATATATTTTTACAAAACATTTTAAAATTGTTAAAAATATTTAAAAAAAAAAAAACAAAAAAAAACATGAAATCACTCTTTTGTGAACCAAAATATATTCCAAATGATTATTTTTAACATGACAAAAGTAGTATAAAAACACAGTGATTTTTAACACAGTTCATTTTTGACCCATTAATGGAAGAGTGGAGGGTCCAGACACTCGTACATCTAAAGGTGAATCATCCAGAGG
Organism: Sphaeramia orbicularis; assembly: GCF_902148855.1. NCBI lineage: Eukaryota > Metazoa > Chordata > Actinopteri > Kurtiformes > Apogonidae > Sphaeramia > Sphaeramia orbicularis. The sequence goes on from NC_043957.1 coordinate 25,530,419, forward strand.
GGCTGATTGTAGTTATTATTGTCTTTGAGGACAGTGAGGGTATAGTATGTCTTAAAAAATCATCTAAAAGTCATTGAAGATAATCACTTTCCGCCACTAGAGAACATAACACCAAGAACCAGTTTTAATGGTGTCAAACCTTCTTTTTTTCACTATATGTGTTTCCCCAAGGGTTTTTTTCTGTTTAAACTACATTTACTGCTTTGGATTTTTCCTCCTTCTAGTAATCTGAGTAACAACAAGATCTCTGAGATTGAGGATGGAGCGTTCGAAGGCGCTTCGTCTGTGGTGGAGCTTCACCTGACGGCCAATCACCTGGAGTCTGTGAGAGGAAGCATGTTCAGAGGAATGGAGGGACTGCGCATGTTGTAAGTTCACCTACACTAGGCTGATCATATTTGGATTTCCAAAGAAGGCCCCAAGATACTTGATCACACACAATGTAAGCACTGTAGTATTCTGTGCAAAGTGCCTATAAACCTGGAGAAAATATTTCAGTGAAACAGGCTGCTTGGAATTATTTGATTATTCTAGCTGTAGAAGGGTCATAAAAGCTGCTGTGTGGAGGGATTTGTGTCCTTTTTCTCAGTTCATATTTGTATAGGTTATTCACATTTTTTTGTTAAAGGACAGTTTGTTAGTGTAAATACTTTCATAATTTAATGTTTTGGGGTTCTTTTTGGCATTATTTATAAGCATAATATAATTTTTATTTTTTTCACATTAAACCAAGAAAGAAATAAAAAACCTGAGGCAGCAAAGCTTGTGAAAACAATATTTGTGTCACTGCCACATTTTTTGTCCTTGACTGAATAGTAGACCAGAACTTTACATTGTTTTTGCATATGCGTGTGTGTGTGTGTGTGTGCGTGCGTGTGTGTTTTCAGGATGTTGAGGAATAATAAGATCAGCTGTATTCACAATGGCAGCTTCACTGGTCTGACCAACGTCAGGCTGCTGTCACTGTACGACAACCAGCTGAGCAGCATCCTGCCTGGAGCCTTCGACACACTACCCAACCTGTCCACACTGTAAGGGAAACACACACACACACACACACACGGACACACACACTGACACACACACACACACATACACATTTGACTCTGCTTTTACCTGTCCATCATCAGAAACCTCCTGGCCAATCCTTTTAACTGTGACTGCCGTCTCTCCTGGTTCGGGGCGTGGCTTCGGAGTCGGCGAATCGTCACGGGCAACCCTCGCTGTCAGGGCCCCGCCTTCCTCCGAGAGATCCCGCTGCAGGATGTGGCTGTACCGGACTTCCGCTGCGAGGACGGTGCGTTTAAATGCATAGAGCAGCTCACTCAGGTTCACAAAAAACCAGGAAGTGGAAGGTTTTTACATGACGACACCTGTGTTAGGACTTAATGCCTCTTTTATTCAGGTGTGCATTAGCGTGGAAAATAACTCAGTGAAATAAAAAAAACACGTTCTGAGCAACATTAGCGTAACCTCAAAACCTTCAAGACTCTAAGACAGAGATCTGAGCTCATAAATCTTTATTTCATTTATTTATTTATTTATTAGGGACAGTGCATATTAATGAACATCTACAACAATTGCAGCTGTAAATATGCCAGATTGTAGCAACGGTGCTAATTTCCATCTGTAGTCCCTAGGCAGGTGACAAGACAGACAATCGACAAAAGGCAAAAAATCATAAAAACACACAAAACAACACAGTGAGGACAATCTACTGATGGTCACAGGCTTGGTTTTCCTTCATCTAATGTTTAAGTTGTGACTTGAAGGAGGCATATGATTGTGAGTCTCTTGTGTTGAGTGGTAAACCGTTCCAATACTCAGTTCCAGTGACTGAAAGTGTAGTTTGTCCTAAAGTAGCGCACCTGCGTGGCACCTCACAGTCTCCTCAAGCTGTGGCCCTGGTGACCATCCCACTGACAGACCGGAATTTGATAACATCTGTCAAGGGAGGAGGGGCAAGTCCATGCAAGTCTTTAAATATCAGGCACACATTTTTAAATTCACAAAATTGTTAAAATTAAGACATTTATATTTATCTAAAACAATGCAGTGGTGGAAATTAAATGTTTTTTGTCAAATATTTTTATAGGTTTTTAAAAAAGTGATTCTATGGGTTTGAGTGTTATAAATCTTCTCAGTCAAGCTCATATTATTTGAATCAGTCAGTCCTTTTGTATCTTGTTAGTCCTAGAGATGATGATGATGATGATGGTGATGGTGATGATGCAAAATACTCTGAATGTAAGATGAGACAGATTGAAACATCATATACTAATCATATAAACTGCATAATGCGATATCATCAACTCTCAAGTCATATTTCAGACTTTTCAGGAAACGCAAAAAAATGTAAGCAGAAATTGAATATTTGAAAATTTAGATTTTTAGGTGAGTGACGATAGGTTTTATCAAATAACAGCGGTAATCTGATTATGGTCAATCAGATTAATACACCTGGATTTGTCCCTAATACTCAGATATTCTCATGTGTGTATACAGGTTAATACAGGAAATTTGATTCTACTATTCCATGTACGTACAAACTCTGAAAAAAATCCAATAATGGACTGAAACATCTAAACCAGGGTTGATGAATTATCATATTTCTGAAGTGCATGTAAATGCATCAGATCTGATAAGTACAATTATCTGATTTCTAACAGTTACTGATTTTTATGGTCAGGTAAACAGGGTCAGTGGGCCTGTAGAAAATGGAAGTAACATAGTCGCATGTGATCCAAAGACACTGAGCCTGTTTATATGACCATACAAATCTGATAACTGGGAGTAATTAGATAAGTAGAAAAGCACTTGGAGAGCACAGACCCCCCCCCCGACCCCCACCCCATCACCTCCAAAATGTAATCATTTGTTCCTTGTGCCAGTATCAACATTTCCTGAAAATTTAATCACAGTCCTTCCATAACTTTTTGAGTTATCTTGCTAACAGAAATTACAAACAAACAAAAAATCCACCCCCCCATCTCATCCCCCCGATCACTGCCAAAATTTAATAATTTGTTCCTTGTGCCAGTATCAACATATCCTGAAAACTTCGACCAAATCCATCCATAACTTTTTGAGTTATCTTGCTAACAGTCAAACAAACAGACAAACCCCAATGAAAACATACAGCGGAGGTAATTACAACAATCAGATTTGACACATTTACATGCATTTAAGAAATGAAATAATCAAAAACCCTGGTTTAGACACTCCAGTCCATTTTTGGATTTCTTTCAGTGTACGTACATACATAGTGATGATATTCTTTGCAGCGCTGCACATCTTTGCCTAAATGATTGGTGGTGTCTAAGACCTGGTCCGTCTCCCATGTGTGTGTTCAGGCTCAGTGCTGGAGGACAGCAGCTGTGGTCCAGGGCCTCAGTGTCCCACCCAGTGCACCTGCATGGACACAGTGGTCCGCTGCAGCAACAAACACCTCCAGGCTCTACCCAGAGGACTCCCCCGCAACGTCACAGAGCTGTGAGTCTGACGGCAACAACGACACTGTTCATATCCACAGACATAGAAACAGACTTTCAGCTTGGGTGGAGGTGTGTTACTGCAGGTGTCAGTGTTAATTTCAGAGTGTGAAGATCTATCAGATATGTCAGAGAGGTCGATTTAATTATGGAAAAGGATCTTATAGTTAAGGAAGGATTTCAGGCCGACGTTACATCTAAAAAATAGGACCAATGTTCCTGTAGTTTACTGGCATGTTCATTCGAGAATCAATAACAGCTTGAATTTGTGAGGTTTGTTCTGTCTCTTTGTTAGAGTTCTGTGGTTTGGATGCAGAAGATCAATCTCCCAATAGAAGTGGGTGGTACTTTCACTGGAGGAGAACTCAACTAATTAAATGAAAGTCCATATATGACTTCTATCAGTGCTCAACAGGAACTATATTGATATCTCTGACCATTTCCATGTTATAAACCATCAAAATATGGACCATTATAAGTAAAATATTTCAAAAATTCATCAAAAATTAAAAAATCTAAATTTCTGAAAACTGTGAACAATCTTTGTAGACATAAAACGTTTTAAATGAATCTGACCAGTAGTTTTGTGACAGAGGATGTTTGAAGGAACTGGTAACAAAGACAAAGACAAACAGCAAAGATAACGACAACAATGAAGACAATGACTAAGATGAAGGCGACAACAAAGATGATGACAACAATGAAGATGAAGATGATGATGACGAGGAAGATGAAGACTATGACAAAGACTACGACAAAGATGAAGGCAAGGACGACAACAGTGAAGATGATGACAAAGATGACAACAACGAGGAAGACGAAGACTATGACAAAAACTACGACAAAGATGAAGGCAACGGCACAGACGATGACAACGATGAAGATGATTACAAAGATGATGACAACGATGAAGATGGAGACAAAGATGACAACAACAATGAAGACGAAGACTACGACAAAAATGAAGGCAACGACAAAGACGACGACAACAATGAAGATGATGACAAAGACGACGACAACGATGAAGACAACAACGATGAAGATGAAGGCAACAATGAAGATGACAACAAAGACAACGATAACAATGAAGATGAAGACTACAACAAAGATGACGACAACGCCAAAGATGAAGGCAACGACAATGCCAAAGATGAAGGCAACAACAAAGACAACAACAACAACGAAGATGATGACAAAGATGACGACAACGATGAAGACGACAACAGTGATGAAGATGAAGATGATGGCAAAGGTAGCGACAATGATGAAGATGAACACAATGACAACGACAAAGACAGTGACAGCGACAAAGATGGTAACAACGACGAAGATGAAAACGACAACAAAGATGACGACAACGATGAATAAGAAGATGCTGGCGACAGAGATGACAACGAAGATGAAGATGACTCCGGACACCACTCCTTCACAATAGCTCATGTCCAATGGGCTGGTGAACGAGAAATTACTTACAATTTGATGCTCAGTTGCAGGGCAGCGCAATGATAAGGCTATAATGACGTTCATTTTGTCTTGTGTTAATGTAATGATACTTTTCTTTTTTCTTTTGTTCAGTCAAGGTGTAGTTTTTAGATCTTACCTGCAGTTATTCTGAGGAAGACTGGAGTCACAGTCAAAACTGTCAAGCAGGTAACTAAAAAAAAACTATACCTTGTCTGAACAAAAGAAAAAAAGAAAAGTACAATTAGCACAATGATATGATGCTGTTGATTATTGGGGTAAATACTGAGTGGTGTCCTTCAGAAGATTAGATAGCTGTGGTTTTTCATGTGGGATAAATGTCAGATGGAACAGTAGGAAGTGTACAACCTACTGCTCTGACCTTAAAGACCACAGCTGTGTTTTTGTTGATCTTTTGACACAAACACCTGCTCAGTTAAAGATCGGATCAACCAAAAAAGGCACTTTTGTGAGGAGAGACACGAACATTCCATTATAATTAAATGATGAAAGAGAAGATGTTGAGTTATGAGCAGAAATGATAATATATAGTTAATTATTCTTAGTCTGAATATGGAGTTTATTTGTCTGGACCGCCATCCATCTGTCCATCCATCTGTCTGTCCATCCATCTGTCTGTCCGTCCATCCATCCATTCATCATCCGTCCGTCTGTCCATCCATCCGTTCATTCGTTCATCCATCCATCTGTTCATCCATCCGCCCATCCATCGATCCGTCCATCCATCTGTCCATCCATTCATCTGACCATCTGTCCGTCCATCCATCTGTCCATCCATTCATCTGACCGTCTGTCCGTCCATCCATCCATCCATCCATCCATCCATCCATCCATCCATCCATCCATCCATCCATCTCTCCACTCATAATATTCCACTGCTAATCCAAATAAAAGTACCTTGTGAATTGTGAATGCGATGACAGAGCAGTGCACATGTACTGTATAATCCATTCAATAACATAATATTAGCGCCTGTTGACCTTTAACACTTTCAGTGCCATGGGCCGATTAAATCGGCTTTACGAAAACAACCTGTAAAGTGCCACGGGCCGATCAGATCGGCTTTGGAGAACACGCCACATTTGTGTACAAACAAACCATCCACCCCCATTTCTTTCTCACATTTCGATGACGTTCTTTCTGTGTCCCCCTTTTGAGACCAAGCAGACGGGAATTTGAGGTCACGTGACCGAATAATATTTTTATATCTTTTTAATGTTTCTTATTCTCCGGTGTTTCATCAGAGGGAGCCCTCCATGCCGGGGGGCGGCTGTGGACTCCGGGGGCTGTGGCGGCGCCTTCTCTCACTGGGGTCCGCTCCTTTCTGGTGGGTGGGGGTCCCAGTTGGCCCTCTCCCACTAGTTGGGATGCGGGGCTGTGTTGCTGGTGCCTGGTCGCCGGCTGCCTCCTGGTGCGGATGGCTCCCTGAGACAGCGCCTCCTAAATTGATGTTTTACTTTTACTTGTACATTTTTGTTCTGGTCTACCCGTGCTCAGTCAGTCTTCTTAAGTATGTGTGAGCTTGTGGGTTTGCATGTATATGTGTGTGTGTGTGTGTGTGTGTGTGTGTGTGTGTGTGTGTGTGTGTGTGTGCGTGTGTGTGTGTGTGTGTTTGCGGGTGAGTGGGTGGGTGGGTGTGGGTGGGGGGCGGTACTGATTTTTAAACTGATATGTAAAGCACTTTGTGCTACAGTTTTTAATGTATGAAAAGTGCTATATAAATAAAGATTATTATTATTATTATTATTATTATTATTATTATTATTATTATTATTATTATTATTATAAATTATGCAAATTACGATCAATAATGAATCGGCTGCGTCCGGTGCGTTTTGGATCTAATCAGCAATCGGTCAGATGTTACCGAGCGGTTTCCTGCAGGATTCTTCAAATATTATAAAAACGACGCGAAATACTGAAAAACGGCCAAATTCTGTGGCACTTTTAAGGCTTATTAGCCCCTTAACTGTCTGGCACTTAAAGAGTTAACTGCCTTGTGTTTGGTTGATGAAGTAGGATTATTAAAGACTGAACATCTCCCAGGCCACAGTTGATGGATTGAGAGATTTTTCCAAATGAAGTGAAAAAAAACTACCCTGCGCTCTCATATTTCTGTCACATTACTGACAGACATACGGAATCACTTTGCACAAGTTTATTTGTACTTATTTATAAATGCAGGTCTTAATCAGTTCTTCTGATTTATATAAGTTTATATATAAACAGTGTCGTTGGAATCTTCCTAATCAGAGTAACTTCAGGAAGTATTTTCCATGTTTCTGCAGCTTGTTACAGTATGTTAATTAAACAGAAGTAATTTAATCTATGGAGTTTGTTGAGGTGTGAATATATTGTGAATAATTGAATAAATCCGTTAATATCTCCCTTTTTTCTTCTCAGGTACCTGGATGGGAACCAGTTCACCAGTGTCCCCAAGGAATTGGCAACCTTCAAATACCTGCAGCTCGTGTAAGACATGTTTAATTAAACACCGTCTTCACACTCTTTGTGCTCTTACACTCATCTGTTGCCATGTTATGTTTACATACAGCTCTGCTACCACTGCTACTGTTTATGTTGTAGATGTACAGGAGAAGCAAAGTACAAATGTTATTTCATTGGTAAATAATATCTGCTCAATTGTATGTGTAGCTGATGAAGCCCAGGTTAACCCATAAAGACCCAGCGCTATTTTTGTGTCAGTTTCCAAATGAATTTTTCTCTAAATTTAACCTTTCTTAAGTTATTCGTTACCAATTATTAAAATAATATCCTCTGTATTTTGCATTTTTACCTCCACCAAGAACAGCGGAGGTTTTCATCGGGATTTGTCTATTTGTTTGTCTGTTAGCAAGATAACTCAAAAAGTTATGGACGGATTTCGATGAAATTTTCAGGAAATGTTGATACTGGGAGGGGGGGATTAATCTGCCTTGGCGGAGGTCTACGCTCTCTGAGTGCTTTTCTAGTTTTTCAGTGAAAATTATGTTTTTTCCTGTATTTAATATACTCATCATGTAGATGTTCGTAAAAGCTCAGATTAAAGTTGAGGGGTATTATATCAAAAACAGAGAAAACTGAAGAAAAAGTGACATTTTCAGTAAAATATATCAATAACTGAACTAAAAATAAGTGTTTCCATCCACTGTCATTGATCGAACTCCATGGGTTTTACTGGTGAATGAATGTTGTAGAAGATGATGTGTTTCCATGGTAACTACTGAGCCTCTGAACGTCCAAATGGGTCATATCTGATGACCATGGAAAGATGACAAACTGTATTTTAGAACAATTATTTACATGTATTGATAGGATTAGTAGATTAACAGGTATTAAACAGTTTAGATCAGTAGATGGTTTTGATCGCCAGTAGCTGTTTGGGTCTTTATGGGTTAAATAAAGGAGACTCTGCAGGCACCGAATGTCATAGCTGATTATGAAATGTTGTATAATAGAATCTCTTTACTTAGATGAGTTTATACATCATCACTCTCTTGTTCCTTTTTGCTTGTTCTTCTTCACCTGAATCTGGGTCACCATAAACCAGAGGATTTTAGTTCAGGTTCCATGTAGTCCAATATAATCTCAAATGGGCCGGACCAGTAAAGATAATAACATTATAACATATAAATGTATACAAATTTTTCTCTTTGTTTTTAGTGTAAATTGTGTAATTACAAACTATCCTTTCACAAAAAAATGTGATTAACCTGATCAAATATGAACAACCTGAAATGCTTTAAAGGGGTCATATTTCGCTAAATCCCCTATTTTTTAGTCTTTGGTTCATTTTATTTGTGTGTTTGGACCCTAATAGTTCATAAAGTTTGAATTTGAACCCTCCAGGTGCTGCAAAGCTATCTTTATATTCATTTTGTCAAAAATCGAGTGGATTTCTACAACCTGTTTTAATTCCTTCTTAATTTGTTACATCTAATACTAGTTACGTCACAACATTTGCACATATAAGGTCAAAACGTCCGATGAACATTTCTCCGAATACGGCATGACTGTTTGTCAATAGCAGCAGTTCTAGTCCATACTGAAAATATGTCCAAACTTTGAGCCGATTACCTAAAATGTTAAGTTGTTTGAACGGGACAGAGCAGCACAGCCAACAGCCTGGAGGGGGCGGGACCTGAAGTGGCTCATGTGCATTTAAAGGGCCAGCTCTCAAAACCACCTTTCTAGTGTCGTTACTCAGAAATAGGGTTGAAGATGGACCCGTGGAGTTGAATTAATGAAGAATTCAGACCCAAGCAGAGCATTTACAGTTTATGTAGATCACAGGGAAATGATTTGAAATGCATAATTCCATTTGAAAACGGAAAATGTCACTCCTTTAAGAGAAGTAAGTGTAATTTTAACAATATTCTGCATCCTTTATGTATTCATAGTTCTGCTGACAGTTCAGTTCAGGTGAACATTAGTGCCAGTAATGTAGGATATAGGTGGAAGAAAACTGTCACAACCTGCTGTTATTTCAACTGGATGGTTGCCCCCCCCCCCCCCCCCCCCCCGAGCATGAAATTCATTGAGCAGAAGCTGGGATGTAAAAACCAGAGGGGAGGTTGCTCAACAACCCCCACCCCCCAACAAATCCCACTGTGCGTATGTATGACAGCCCTGGCCTGACCACTTCACCCACTGATGTGTGTGCTGTAGTTATGAGCAGATCCAGTAGGGGGAGCTGTGGACTATGTAGTGAGCACTAAGGGAAAAGCTCTGTTCATTAAGCAACATCTACTGTATATTCATGCCATGACACACATAAATAAACACACACATAAACTCTACAGTAAAAGGTGTGTGTTTTAGTGTCACTATGCGTGGATGTGTATCTAATGGGGCTCCTGCTGTATATTGTGAGTGTGTATTGATCCGAGTTGACCTTTGCTTCCGCAGAGATCTGAGCAACAATAAAATCAGCTCCCTCTCTGATGACGCCTTCGCCAACATGAGCCAGCTCACCACTCTGTGAGTTTCTACACTCACACACGCACACACACACACACACAGTCAATATCAAGTGTGACAGAGGAAATTCATCTCATAAAATGTTCATATAGTCAGGCCTGTGGCACAGAAATCTCTTTCTACCTCAGATTAGATGCGATCGTTTTCAAGCAATAGCGTTTTGAACTTCTTTAAATGTCCTTTTTAGATATGTTTAGTGTTTACATCAGTGTTTACTTTGTCTAATTAATTAGGGTAACACACACACAGACGAGGAGCGGTTGGTTGGCCATATCAAGTGCCTGGGGAGAAAATGGGGGTTAAGTGCCTTGCGCAAGGGCACATCAGCCAACAACTTGCTTCCAGTCCGGGGAGTCAAACCAGCAACAAGCCAATTCTTCAGCCTTCTAGGCCACGCCTTATTTTGTATCTCAGACCCCTGGTAGAAAAGAAACGCCTGAATTCAATGTGTCCCAATACTTTTGTCCATCCACATGTCACAGTATCCCCACAAACCCACTCGTAGTGGACCTCCACCTGCTCAGGTTCTGTATGTGTGGTTTCTGAGCTCCACACTTTCCTTCAGCTGCTGTCGGAGGTGAGAAGAGGCTCAGTATTCCACATCAGTCTCCCTCTCTTTTAGCTGCCGATGCATTAATGCGTTTGATGCATCGCCTCCTGACTCCATCCTCCTCACATGGTTCACTCTCCTTGTGGACCCCTCTTGTCAAACCAGCTCGTTTTATGATTTTCTGGAGGCAGCGATCGCCCTCCTCTTCCACTCGACTTTAGAGAAACATGTTTCAACCCTGGGAACAGCGAGCTTAGTCAGCGATAACCCTTGTGACTTTGTCTTGTGATGGACTGTATCAATAATAGATCAGACACCTGGTTCATGACTGTAGTGATAAAGTTTACTTGGAAAAACTTACATGGACAAGCACAGAGTCCTATGTGGATTATTCTAATATTTAGAGACAAAATTATTCCAACATTTGCTTTCATAAAATGCAAATAAGAACAGAATGCAATAATTTGCAAATCTCACAAACTCATTATACAATCACGTAGAAAACATAACCAACACCAACAATGAGAAAAGTCAGCATTTTAAGAAGAAAATAAGGTCCTTTTGGATTTGATGGCAGTAGAATTTCTCCAACAAGTTCGGACAAGGTAACATTTACCACTTTGTAGCATTTCCTCAGTCTGTTGATGGAGTTTTAGGAGACCAGTATTGTCCCATTCTGGTCTGATACGGGATTCTAGCATCTCAACAGCCTAGGGTACTGCAAGAACAACAAAGCTAGAGGTGATCTAAGACTTTTGCACTGAATTGTATGCATGCCTTTCCCCATCAAATAAACAATAAATAAACAAGTTGTTCCAGGCACAACAAACCCCGCCCCTCACACGTATTATAGCTTATTTTTGCATTGATCCAGCTGACGTCATCATGCCTATGTATGTGCTGATGTCCTGGAGGTCTGCTGATGTCTCCTGGAGGATTCTATTGGGTTTCTGTAGAATTGACTTAGAGTCTGGTTTTGACCAACTCTATATATAAAATGTTAAGAGATAACTTTTTTGTGATCTGGCGCTATATAAATAAAATTTGATTGATTGAGTGATTTAATTGGTTTTCCCCTGTAAGTCGCTTTGGAAAAAAGCGTCTGCCAAATGCGTAAACATAAACAACATAAACATGTCAGTATATCAATTATGTCTGTATTGAGGTTTTGCACACCCGTCACATGATCACATGGTTTTCTGTTTACGACGCCATTTTGGTAGGCAAGCTTTCCTTGGATCATACAATTGCCCATTGTTGGTGATATTTATCTTACTCCTGTGTAGATCTGCAATAAGGTAAAGCTTTAAGCAGTGTGATCATGGTAAGCACATGTGTTGCAGTTGGTTGCAATAGATGAGTTTCATGTGACGTATGCATACATTAAGTCTTGGAGGAGGAAGTCACGCCGAGTTCGTAGCGTGTTAAACGATGGACCTGCTAAACCCCTGTGTGCCGTTTATTACTCAGCTTTCACCAATTATAAGTTCGGCATAAAGACCGCTGGGTTCCGCTGGTGGCAGCGGTGGTTCTGTTCTGCCGACTGCTGTTTATAGTTATCACCGTGGTTAGCGTAGCTTCTCAGTATAGTTAGCCTGCGTGTCTGTTGCGCTTAGCAGTGTGGAAAAAAAGAATTGTCATCATGTGGTACGGTGATGAAGACCCCTTTAAACCTACCAGGAGGGCTTCCCCTGGCCTATCACCCTATAGAGAGAGAGTGATTGTGGATCTACCTGCTCCCTTTGCCGGCGGTGGCAGCCAGAGTTTCCCTAGCTGGAAGTGGCAGTCGGAGCTACGGCGGGCGACACCGGTGAGTTCAGCGGGGAGCTGGTGACAATACTGCCCACCCATCTGTGCAAGTCTGCTTTTCTGCTATGGGACAGCTTTCCCGATGCGGTCAAGTCAAATTATGTAGCCATGAAACAGAAGATGGGATTGGCTTTTGGACAGAGACAGTTAATGGACTGTTTTAGAGCTAACATATCGTACGCAGCTGATGTGAGCCGGCTGGAGCTGGTACTCGTGTTTTTGCCTCCGAGTTACACGCGCATCACTGTTGTTAGTAAACATTGAAACTCATGTATGGTGCCTTTATCACAAGCTGACACTCGCAAATAACAAAACACGCAGACACGAGTCCAAAGAAAAACACGATATAAAGCAACAGTTCTGACTTTCTGGATCCAGATAGCGTGCCTACCAATATGGCGGTGTAAACAACAATCACATGACCAGTGACGTCAGCTGCAAGTCCTCAATATGTGCCAAGTTTGAAGTAAATTGAAGCAGAATTGATGTTTTTATAGACATTTGAAATTTCGCCCATTGTAAGGAAATAGGAGAAGAAAAAAAGATATTAAAAAATTAATAAAAAAGTTTAACTTTGACCTGCTGTTCCCAAAATGTAATCAGATCTATTCTGGGTCACTGGTAATCTATAAACCAAATTTGGTATGAATTCAACCAATAGTTTTGCTGCTACAGACATTTGAAATTTTGCTCATTATAAGTAAATGGGTGGGGGGGGGGATTAAATTCATAAAAAATTTGAACTTTGACCTACTTTTCCCAAAATGTAATCAGATCTATTCTGGGTCACTGGCAATTGATAAACCTATTTTGGTATGAATTCAACCAATAGTTTTGCTGCTAGAGCAGTGGTTCTTAACCTTGCTGGAGGTACTGAACCCCACCAGTTTCATATGCGCATTCACCGAACCCTTCTTCATTAAAAAACAAAATGTGTTTTTTTTCAAATTCAAGACACAGGCATATGTTTTACTGGTGCACAAAATGAACCATGCATTAACATCACTGTGTTCAAAGAAAAAAAACCAATACAGTGCATAAACTCACAACAAATTCCATACCTTTTCACAAAGACATGACCTTTTTTAATACTACCACACTGAAATGGTTTTAATTTTTAACCTTGTGATCACCTGCAGCCAGTGATGGCCAAGCAGGGCGTGCCATCACGAATCAGATGGAGGCCGTCAGGTCAACCCGGTGTTCGTTTCATCTCGCTCCGAACTTTCCGAACCATGCAATTTTGACATAAAAAAAGATAACTGCATGTAGTGTATAAAAAAGTTCTCGTTATCCTCCTTCAGTATTTTTGTGATCGTTGTTTTATTACGGCACTAGCTCGGCTTTAGCGTAATACGATTTCTCCATCCGCGACGGTGCGTCGGTTGTCATGTGATTGTAACTGACCAATGTGGTGACCGAGAAATGTAAACAAACGCTACACATGGCTGCCTCTGTGGTTAACAGGAAGTAGCAAAAGTCATAACAACGTTGTGGAAAATACTCAAATAATTCATCGTCAGACGAGTGGAAGGGATTATAAACACTTCCGGATGTGTTGTAGTGCTATAAGTAACAACAATACACCGCGTATATTGGATGTCAATCAGAGAAAGAGTCTCCGAAGCCGTTTGTTTACATACACACACCTGACTAATGAGTCCAGTGTGTGTGTTGACCTCCGCCGAACCCCTGAGACTGACTCACCGAACCCCTAGGGTTCGATCGAACCCAGGTTAAGAACCACTGTGCTAGAGTGTTAACAAACAAAGAAACAAAGAAATAAACAAAACAAAAACAATACCCCTTGCCTCCCTTTTGGGGGGCGGGGTAATAAAATACATTTGCTGCAAGACAATGGCACTGCTTAAAACTTTGAGGCCATGACTGCACAAAGAGCCTTTTCTTGTATTCTGACCAGCAGTTATTATGTTCAGGCTGACAGACCATCGAGGACTCCATGGAGGACCTGCAGAGTAAATTGTGGACACTAATCTGTGACATTGTGTTCTTTTCCCCTTCCAGGATCCTTAGTTACAACTCCCTGCGATGCATCCCTCCCCTGGCCCTGGGCGGCCTGCGTTCTCTGAGGCTGCTGTAAGTTTAAACACACACACATCAGCCCCTAAAACCACATCGCTCCCTTATTATAACACTCTATCATCTGCTTTGGACTTTAAACGTTCCCCTGTCGTGGAGCTTGATGAGTGTTGCTGTCTGTCAGACTCATTGCGGCCTCTGAGTTCTCCGTTTTTTTGACCTTCAGACATATCTGTCTTTCAGCTCTCTCCATGGCAACGACATCTCGGAGCTGCAGCAGGGCATATTTAAAGACGTGGCCTCCCTGTCTCACCTGTAAGTGCTTAAATATACATGTAGCTCACACACATGTACACTGCGGTGAGTAATGGACAGGGAAGTGTGTCCTCTGTGGCAGAATGGGGACATATTTATATGAATGCGTCCTCACAGTTTATATGCTCTTGATACTGTTCATCACGGCTCTCTGAGGTTTGTTACAGGCCTCAGAGCTCACACTCAGTGCTATGATTTATATGCTTGAGTTGGATGGACAGATCTTTTTACACACAGACTGAAACACTGGTATTCTTTTATTGCCTCCACCAAGGAATGACAGAGGTTATTTTTTCATCAGAGTTTGTCTGTTTGTTTTTTTGACTGTTAGCAAGATAACTGAAAAAGTTCTGGATGGATTTTGATGAAATTTTCAGGAAACGTTGATACTGGCACAAGGAACAAATGATTAAATTTTGGTGGTGATCAGGGGGGACTGATCTGTGTTGGCGGAGGTCTGCTTTTCTATTTTATGAATGTATTTTAGGCCTGCTGCCATCATATTTACTGGTCTACATCTGTTGGAATGACTTTAATAATTTGAGTCTCCGGTTCCAGGACCTATTATCGATTACACTATGTTCAGACTGCAGGAAAATGTGGCCCAAATCAGATTTTTTTTTTTGCCCATATGTGACCTGTATCTGATCTGCTGAAGACAGTTTGAACAGCACAAATCAGATTTTTACCTCTGCCAGGGAACGGCAGAGGTTATGTTTTCATCAGGGTTTGTTTTGTTTGTCTGTTTATTTGTCTGTCAGCAAGATAACTCAGAAAGTTATGGATGGATTTTGATGAAATTTTCCGGAAATGTTGATACTGACACGAGGAACAAGTGATTAAATTTTGGTGGTGATTGGGGGGGTGGGCACACGACGATACTTATCTGCCTTGGTGGAGGTCTGCGCTGAGTGCCCTTCTAGTTTCAAATCCAACCCTGGCCACTTAACATACTGTATGTGGTCCTACATTCAATACGTATCTGATATTTAGCAATGTGACTTCATTCTGAATGGCCAGGTCACATTTATCAAATGTCACAATTCTGCTTCCTAGGAGGAGGAGCGAAGGGAAAAATATATTTAATTCTGTTAACACAGTGCGTGCCTGCATGATCACATATTATGTCAGGACCTCTTTTGCGCACTTCAAGGTCACATTCAGTTCATAGTCAAAACTGATATAAATTGCAATTCATGTGTAATATGCGTCGTCTGAACGTAGTCTAAGTGTAAGATAGAAAAGAAACTGGGAAAAAAAAGATTTTTAATGTTCTGGTTCCACTGCCTGGAACAACCTACAGAAGGAGATAAAAATGAAGGAGCTGGTTTCTTTAAATACAATCAAAGTCTTGAATGAATGGGAAAAGGATAAATCCAGATGTAGATGTTTTTCTAATTGATTGAATCTGGTTCTGCTTTGAGACACTTTAAAGGAACATGGTTGTATACTTGTTGCGGTATTATATGAATGTTATTCACATCATATTTTTATGTATGTTTTAGTATGTGTTTTCTGTATATTTTTGGTGTGGATGTATGGCTGTGATTTCTTTTTTTCTGTAACTTCAGCTGCTGTTGTCTTGGCCACAGCACTCTATAAAAGAGATGTTTAATCTTAATCATAAGAAGAAGAGTGTGTGTGTGTGTGTGTTTGTGTGTGTGTGTGTGTGTGTGTGTGTGTGTGTATGTGCGTGCATGCATGCATGCATGTGTGCGTGTGTGTGCGTGTGTATGTGTGTGTGATTCATGCTCAGTCCTCTGCGTTTATGGCTCCAGTCAGATAGAGTCCAGTTCTGAGTGAGTGGTTTCAAGTGGCTGTGTGGTGGATTTAACTCAGCGGAGAGAGCCATCATTCCCCCTGGTTCTATTGATCTGAGGTGTGTGTGCGTGCATGTGTGTCCGCCTATACTGTATGATCATCTTCAGTCGAGCATGCCCCACGTGAGTCTATCTAAAGTATCTACAGTAAGTGCAGGAGGAGGAAGAACGAGTGTAAAGATGGAGAGAGGTGGAGGGTGGAGAGGAGGCTGAAGATGAGAGTGGAGGAGGGAAGGGGAAAGGATGTGAAGAGGAGGTGAAGACAGGAGGGAGGTAGGGTTTTTATTTTTGTCATATGAAATGTGACATCATGTCTGAAACAAGACACTTCAGAGTCTGAGTCGATCAGGAAAACAAAATGAGATGTAAAACAATCTGCAGTGAGATATTCTGCTGCTAAAATAATGACGCATTTCTTCACTTGTCAAGGTGGAGCTTGAAGATATATATCGCCATGCTTAGCTTGCAGAGACAGATTTTATTATTTTTTTCATTTTTTATTTGACTTAGTGACAGACAGCTGAGTCTGATTGATGCAGTTCGTGTGAAAAATTACACATCTTCTTCCTCTCCGGGTCACATATCACTCAGTTGTCTATCAAAATATAATGTCCATGAAAAGCTCATTGCAGTGTTTACTAGGATGGATGCATAATCAAAAACATCTAGTAGTGAAAAAATGCCAGATAGCACCTATTACACAAGCCTGTTTATCAAACTCCATCTTAAATATCCACAATTTATTTTCCAAGACCACACAATATATCAACTGTTGCCAACTGGCATCAAATATTAAAACATTATATACATTTACATTGATCACATTATATACAAAGAATATAGAATGAAAACTGTTGTTGCCTATAAAACATGTTCCCTTAGTGTGTGTGTGAGTGTTCTATGTACAAAACTCAGGTAAAATAGCTGTTGTATTGTCTATTAGAGAGATCTGTTACTGTAATGTACAATAATAACACCAATTATATTGGTTATATTATGCATAGGATATATTATATATTGTACATAGGATGCAAAGTATTAAAGTGATTCTATGGTATAGATGGTCCAAATTCTCACCAGCAGGGGGCAGTCTGGTACCAGAACACACTTAGCTCTACCAAAACCATCAACCAACTAACCCTGTGTATCCACAGACTGTGTCAGGATAAAGGATAAAGCTTATTGTTTCCACACATCTGTATTATAGTATCATTAAGTTTTTTTCAAAAACTAAAACTCAGACGCATATTTTCAGTCGGTCAAAATAACACTGTGTCTTATAATGTTGACATGGTCTGTCAGCTGATAGTTTACATTATAGCTTCGTTAACTTAGATCTGTTTTTAGACAGAAAACAGACACTGTAAAACCACAAACCGGTTTGTGTTGTCAGTGGCTGAACTAAAGATCTGTTTGGAATCCAGCATACAAGGTCAGAACTGTCCCAGTTTAGTCTGAACAGTGGATCAACAAACAGCAACTTAGCAAAGATAAAAACATCCCATAATAACTTTATACCTTCATAAACCTCAGAATCAAACTCATCTGTGTAGAAGAAATGCTGACCTTTCACCATCAAACTCCATCCTTTACATTTACAGCTGTGTCCAGTGGAGAAAACAAACAGTTGTGTCTATAACGTCTGTTTCCTGAGGGACAGGAAAGAGCTACAGCACATGTACTACGGGACATCGCACCCTTGCGTAGCCTGGCTGAAGACACCTTTATTCACACCTGAAACGGCAGATGACCTGTGTGACGTATTTGCGGGTGGGGCCTCGCCTTACTCCTCACACAGTCATCTCTTCAGTTTGATAGCCGCTCTTTACCGAGCACAGCTGCACGATGGGGCAGCAGAGTGTTGTACCTCGTTCTTGCAGTACCTCGTAGATAACTGTTCGTTCCCTTTCGGTCGATTCACTCAGTACAACACATATACTATGGGACTTGCATTCACACCCGCAGAGCAGCTACCAAACATAGGTTGACCTGCAGCACCTCAGTGCATAGTAGACCCAGCAGATAAGACAGTGTGTGCCACTGAAGGGGCTGTCACATCCAAACAGTATGACCGAACAAATGTGTGTGGTGATGCCCAACTCGCTGCAGTGCGGATTTCACTAAGAGATGCCCCTCTGAAGAGAGCCCAAGATGTAGCCATGCCTCAGGTGGAATGTGCCTTCACACTCTGTGGCAATGAGAAACCATTGCTGTTGTACGCAAGGGAGATAGCCTCCACAATCCAGTGAGAGAGCTGCTGCTTAGACAAGGCCTTACCCCTGGCTGGATTAGCAAAGCAGACAAACAACTGGTCACACAGATGCACAAGCCCAGTGCGATCTAAGTAGGCTTGTAGTGCGTGCACTGGGCACAAGGAATGCAACCTTTCCTGTGCCTCCAAAGAAAAAGGAGGGGGGCAGAAACTCAAAAGCTCAAAAGTCATGGAGCTGTAATCCACAGGGATAACTTTAGGCCAATTCATAATGGATGTAATGTAACCCTCAACCCATCTGAGGAGAACTGTGTACAGGAGGGATGCGCTGACAAGGCATGAAGGTCACCCACTCGTTTTGCAAAGAAGCCAGAAACAATGCAGTCTTGTATGAAAGGAATTTCAAATCCGTAGACTCAATTGACTCAAATGGAGGACCACATAGGGCCTTGAGTACCAACACCAGGTCCCATGAGGAAGTGCTGGATCTAACAACAGGCTTAAGTCTGCAAACTCCCTTCAAAAACTGCTTAGCAAGAGGGTGAGAGCCTGGTGTTACCCCATCAAAACCAGTAGGACAAGCCAGTATGGCCATCAGATAAACCTTTATGGTAGAAAAGGCAGGGTCCTTTTCCAACAGCTCCTGAGAGAATATCAAAATATCCAGAATAGAGCACTGAAACGGCAGTATACTCCATACTTGATACCATCGTTCAAACACAGACCTTTAGCAGGCATACAGGCCTCTGGTGGATGATGCCATAGCACTTTGGATTGTGGCCACCACACTGGGGGGCAGACCTCTGGCTATTAAATTTGACCTTTCAGCAGGTAAGCATGCAGCTGCCACAGCTCTGGTCGGGGATGAAGCACATCCCCCCTTGCTTGAGAGAGGAGGTCCCTGCGTACAGGGAGTGGCCACGGTCTTGCTGCCAGCAGGCTGGTTATTTCTACGTACCATGACTTTGTCAGCCATCTAGGAGCCACCAGAATTAAGGACAGTCCCAGTCGCCACACCCTCTCCAACACTGGAAGTATCATCCACTGGAGGAAATAAATACAGGAGGGTGTTGGGCCACGGTTGAGCTAGCGCATCCATTCCCAGAGGTGCAGTTTGGTCTGTCAGGGAAAAAAACAGACGGCAGTGTGTGTTTGCTCTGGAGGCAAAAGGTCTTCCACCCTGCCAAACTGCTACCATATCTGTGCCACTACTGCTGGGTGCAGCCTCCATCCTGTTATGAGGGGACCCCCCCCCCCCCCATGTTCACACTGCCCGTAACATGGGTGGCCCTGAAAGACAGAAAATGAACACTGCACCACATTAACAGAGAACGAGACAGCTTTAACACGGGTAGAGAGCAAGTCCCTCCCTGCCTGTTTACATAAGAAACCACTGTTGTGTTGTCTGTCCTGACCAGAATATGCTGGCCTGTCAGGACAGGACGCAAATGCTGTAGAGCTAAAAACACTGCTAACAGCTTAAACAGATTGATGTGAAGCATGCACTGTGCTGGGGTCCAAACTCCTCTCACTGCTGCTCCCTCCCACAGAGCCCCCCACCCCTGCAGGGAGGCATCTGTTGAGACCAGCTTGCGAGAAACTATCCGCCCTCTGGGTAAACCCTGACGACACAGACCAGCTTCCATCCAAAGTCGGAGAGCTGACATGCAAGACGGCGTTATCACCACCTTCCTTCTGAGGTGGCGTGATGCACACAGTTATAGAGACTGGACCCAGCGCTGAAATGCTCACATTTTCAGCAGCCCAAGAGCCACTACTGCAATCATCAATGTCATCATGCTCAAAAGCTGCAAAATCATTTGAAAATGAAGTTTGTGTCTCAACTGAAACTGAGCAAGGCAGCTGTGAAACACAGCTATCCTGTGCTGTGACAGATGCCAAAGACCAAGCATATCTCCAGAGTGAAGAAAGAAACCTGCTGGCTTGGGGTTAGCGAGTTTTTCTGAAAATTCACTGAAAAACCGAGCACTTGAACGTGAGACAGAGTTGGTGACAGCTGAACCCATGTTTGCTCTCTGGAGCCGGGTACCAGAACCCTATCATCCGGATAAGCCAAAATCCAAACTCCCCTCTCTCAGAGGGGAGCCAGCGCCGCCTCAACACATTTGGTAAACATGCGTGGGGCGAGAGATAAACGAAAAGGGTAGCACCAGGTGTTCATAACCAATGTCTTTGAACGCAAATCTCAGAAATTGCCTGTGATCTGAGTGCATTGCTACATGAAAACAAGCATTCTTGAGATCGACTATTTAACAGCGTTAACATTTTGAACTTTGTCGATATTTGTTCAATACTAGCAGGTCCAGGATGGGATAAATCCCCCCCACACTCTTTTCGGAAGAACAGAGTAACGGCTGTACCAACTTTTGTTCACCTCTGAACGGGGAACCACTCATATCGTTTTCATGTTCAACAAGGTATTTATTTCCTCCCTCAGCACCGCCGCTGCTTCGTCTACTACAGCAGTGTTTACCACAGAAAGAAAATGGGGTATCCTGACCTGAACTGTCGCTGATAATCCCTGGCAATGGTAGTCGCAACCCAAGGAGGGGGAGGGCCACAGGAGGATATAATAGTTTTCCACCAATGGCGGACATTCCACTTTGTAAACTCATGCCCTCAAACACTGTCATGGAAAGGTCAGCCTGTTGACCTGTTGATAGAACAGGTCAACCTGTTGATAATGTTTAATAATGTCTAAAAGTAGGCATAGTACATGGTAGTTGGTGTGTGCCTCTTCACCAGAGAGGATCTTTGTGTCCACTTCAGAAGAGTGTGTAAACCTGCAGGAAAACACGCTGATTAGATGCATTTTCGATAAATGTGCAGGGAAAAAAGCCCTGAATCCAAGTATTTAAATAGAATATAGTGTTTGCATTAAACAAAATAATACTGAAATATTAATTTGCATGTAAACATAGTCATTTGTTCCTTTTCGTGGCTAAAGATGAACAGAGTTTCTGTCTCTCCTCTTTCTCACAGAAGTTTAAGGAGGAGACTTCAAACAAAACAAACAGAATCATGTATACCTGTGTTTTCCTGGACGTACAGTTATTGTCATGCACGGAAACACGCACATCCTCATCATCACTGCGCTCCTCTGGAGTGCAGATACAAAGGGAATTGAATTGACTGAGGAAAATTGAACATTCTGTCATAGGACTGAGGTATTCTGACCTCCTCCTCTGTGTGTATGTGAGACATTTGATACCACATTTGTCTCTGATAATCTTATCAAGGGAATCAATTGACCTGGTCTTAATGAATGTTATGACCATCTGTGTGTGTGTGTGTGTGGGGGGGGGGGGGGGGGGGGGGGTCCGTCCGGGTGTGTGTATGTATGTGTCTGTGCATTACATTATGGAGAAATAATGCTCACTCAGATTGACTTTTATCATATTACTACTAGTATTACTATTATTAGCTCACTTATACTATTATATTAGTATTAATAAAGTATTATTAAGTTTGCTGCTACTTAATACTTCTACTTTGTTATGTTTTGGAGGCAACTATTGTACTTTTTATTGACTACATTTATTTTACACTTATAGTCAGTATTTACTTTAACACATAAAAACATATAATAATGTGCCATCGATCTCCAAATTTCATCCACATTGAAAACCTCGAACTTTTTAGTATTTTTAGAAACATTTAGCAATGATTGCAATCACATAATGTGAGCGTGATGATAATGAGTTGGTTGCAGACATCTGACGTTAGAGGCTGTTTTTGTTTTGTCTGCTCTGAGGTTTTGATTTAAGAGGATATTTACCCTGGTTCACACTGCAACATGATGAAAATGCTTCTTAACACTAGAAGTAACTTGGTATAAATGGAAAAAAAGAGGTCAGTGACCAGATACTACAGAAAAAAACAGCAACATACAAACAAACAGCAAGCAACATGAAAACACAACAATTATGTTTTCATATCGTCATTGTGAAAACATAATTATGAATAATATATTCTATTTATGCAGCTGGGTCCTCTTACGCACTAGACCTTTAAGGTTACAGTTTGTTTATTTGTTTCCACAATTAAAAAAAGAAGAAAAGCAAGAGAAAAAAATATACAAATACGTCAAAAAACCCCAAGAGAATTCTAAGATTATCTTCTCTAAATAAGCAGAAACGTGAGCAGAGCTGTAAAGTAGGGATAGCTCCCCCATCTGGCTACAAGAGGTATTAAAATTAGTTCAGAACATTGAAATGAAGGTCTGCTTCTTCATCAATTTCTAAACCTTTCCTTCATTTTATTCCTCGCTCTGTTTTTTGCTCTGTTTATACTGATACTAACACTGCACTGCAGCACAATCTGAAACAATACACTCAGATACACTCTCAGCACCTTCAAATCTGTTTTAAAAACTAATTTATTTAAGATTGCTTTTAATGTTTCATTTTAAAGTTTAGTTGTTTTATATATGTATATCTGCCTTTTGCACCTGCTTTTTATCTGTTTTTAATGTGTTTGGTTTCTGTTTTTATCTGTTCTATGTAAAGTGTCTTTGAATTCTATGAAAAGCACTATACAAATAAAATGTATTATTATTATTATTATTATTATTATTATTATTATTATTATTATTATTATAGTGAAGCTGCTTTAAATCTTTTTTTTTTTTTATCATAATGCATGATATGCATGTTTTTACTAGTTTTTGCTAATTCTGTGTGTTTATGTGTGTGACTAAACCACTTTATAATGTATATATTAATATATATGCTGCACTCTTATGATTTTGATGTCAATGAAAGATCCTGACCTCCTCCTCTGCAGCCTTCAACTTTGTTCCCTGTGGTGTTGTCATTCTAACATGTTCTCATCATTGTTATTATTATCACTTACGAATTAATTCAACTGGTGACATGTCCAGGGTGTACCCCGCCTTCGCCCATAAGTAGCTGGGATAGGCTCCAGCGACCCCCGTGACCCTAGTGAGGATAAAAAAGGGTTCAGAAAATGAATGAATGAATGAATGAATTCACTCATTCATTCAGTTCAATTCAGTTTTATTTGTAGAGCCCAATATCACAACAAGGTTGCCTCATAGGTCTTTACAAAATTTGTTGAATATAAAAATAGTCAAACAAATTATTAATCAAACATCAGAGCCCTTGATGTAATTTGCCCAAAATAAAATCCATAAAATTAGCATCAATACATTTGCAGTTCACAGCTGATACTGAGTTAATTTCCTTTGTGTATAAACCAATTCAAATAAACACAGAAGCAGACACACTATAAACTGCTTATATTCTGCGGCTATGTAAACAGTAATGGAAACCTGTGCATGACATTTGCACAGTTATACTTATTTATATTTATAAATCTTGACAGTATGTGGTAACTGCAGTCGTTACTGAATCTGTACGTTCTGCACATTCTACTGATACTGGACATGCTTTTGTGTGTGTGTGTGTGTGTGTGTTTACTTGGCTAGTTTTATATTTTTATTCTTAACTGATTTTATAATTGTCTTGTATATTTATTCTGACCACTTTACAGAACATGAAAAAATTGTTGCACTGTACAGTAGTATTTCTGCTATAACAAAGCTTATTTTATTCTATTCTATTCTATTCTGGTGAAATTATTTTTTGGTGGGGCGCAGTATCCAAGTCAGTTTTCAGCTGCGCTATAACCACATATCACCACTAGGATACATGAGCATGCACTGTTTTAAAATATTAATTTAAATTAAAGTAAAAATACACAGTATGTGTTTTCAGTCATTTATTTTTTATATTTAATTTCACTTATCTGTCCTTCAAGCATGCACATTTTTCTATGACTGTATTGTTAAAGTCAGGCATGTCCCTGACAAGTGTCTTTTCTACTGATTATATGGACAATGTATTTAGACCAGGGGTGAGATAGTGTGGGTAGATCGCAACACAAGTAGACCAGCAATTTGTACTGTGTGTACTAAACAATATATTATTAATATGATAATTAAAGAAATAAATGTAAATAAGCGTGCAAAATTGTTGATTTATTAAAATGATGTGGTTATAATGTTGAATTAAACAGTCACAGTATTCTATTCTATTCTGTTCTGTTAAGCACTTTGTGTTACATCCTCAGTGTATGAAAAGTGCTATATAAATAAAGATTGATATTCTATTCTATTCTATTCACTGAGAAATCATCTCCAGACAAAAAAAGAAAAACTGTATAAATGTTTTTTTTATTTCTGTATAATTTCCCACACCCGTCGTGTGATTTCCATTTTCTGTTTCCACTTGTTTCTACTTCCCTCTTTCACATATTTCCATCCGACTTGCAGCCACTCTTCCTCTGTCTGTATCTGTCACAGATCTGACTTTAGGTCTGTTTTTTTCTGAATCAGAGCCATCGGAGCCAACCCTCTGTACTGCGACTGCCGTCTTCTGTGGTTGTCAGAATGGGTGAAGAGCGGCTACAAAGAGCCCGGCATCGCCCGCTGTGCTGGCCCCCGTGGCATGGAGGGCAAACTGCTGCTCACCACGCCTGCCGACAAGTTCCAGTGTCTGGGTAAGACCACACCACACACCTGCAGAAGGAGCTGTTTAGATCCAATAGACCATGAGCTGTTATGAAGGCGCTGTCGACATCATGGTCATCATTAGCAGTTTCTCTAAACATGTGCTGTAATGAAACTACTGGTTGGATTCATGTCAGATTTTATATGAAGCTTCCTTGGACAGTGTCTACAAAGTTTTATTCACAACAGTCCAACAGATGGAGAAATATGTGCACGGTGCATGTTGTGTTTATTTACAAGAAAGAATCAGAATACGTCATTAATCCCAGGAGAAACCGTTGTGTGTTATAGTTGCTCCTTGCAAGTATAATAAATAGTAGCAGCAACAAAATTATCACAAATATACATATACAAATACACACACCCATACACACCCACACACCCATACATACATACATATATATATATATATATATATATATATATATATATATATATATATATATATATATATATATATATTTACAGGGTGGGAAGCAAAATTTACATTATTTTGAGGCAGGGATTGAAAGACAGTGTATGACCAATTAGTTTATTGAAAGTCATGAGAATTTATTTGCCACAAGAAAATTGACATAATAGAAAATGTTTTTATTCTATGTGTCCTCCTTCTTTCTCAATAACTGCCTTCACACTCTTCCTGAAACTTGCGCAAGTGTTCCTCGAATATTCGGGTGACAGCTTCTCCCATTCTTCTTTAATAGTATCTTCTAGACTTTCTCGTAATAGTTTTGCTCATAGTCATTCTCTTCTTTACATTATAAACAGTCTTTATGGACACTCCAACCATTTTTGAAATCTCCTTTGGTGTGACGAGTGCATTCAGCAAATCGCACACTCTTTGACGTTTGCTTTCCTGATTACTCATATGGGCAAAAGTTTCTGAAAAGGTATGGATAATAGTGTTAAGTATGATTATGACATCAATATATGTTTGGTTTCAAAACAATTGACGTAGTGCCTGCTGAGAAAAAACAACTAAATGTTCATTGTAAATTTTGCTTCCCCACCCTGTGTGTGTGTGTGTATATATACATATATATATGTGTGTGTGTGTGTGTGTGTGTGTATTTATTTATTTATTCATTATAGCTCTACCGTTCACCCGTCCAGAGCTGGGGAAAGGGGGCATTTGTCTACTCTGCTCCTTGCACATTGAATATGTTGCTAAAAGACTGGAAACTGACTGAACTGATCTCCTTGAATGCTTTTAAATCCAAACTCAAAGTGCTACAGACTAGCTCAGTGACTTGCACTTGTTTTTCATAGTTTGACTTGTCCTGTAAATTATGTTGTAACTGTGTGTTGTATTTCATGCTGCCTCTTGGTTAGGACTCCCTTGGAAAAGAGGTTCTTAATCTCTTTTCCTGGTTAAATAAAATTTTATATATATATATATATATATATAAAATTAGTAGTAGTAGTATTGTATTTTACCAGGTAAAATCAGTTGAGAACAGCTTTTCATTTCCAATGATGACATAGCAAAAGGCCCCACCAGACAAAAACAGTGACAAAACAGAACAAAAGAAAAATGGATAAAAGGAAACAGAACAGATGAATCCAAGACTTGCAACCAATAGTGAAGAGACTATGAAGTTATAAACAACATAAATAACTACTAGAGTGTATGGGGAGAGAGCAGAAAGGGCGAGACAACACGTACAACAGTCAACTAAGGAATATATATATACATACACACACACAAACACACACACACACATATATATTATAGCTCTAAATATGTATACATATTAATCCACTGTATTTGTACATTTTGTACAGTGTTAACTAGAAAAATATTATCAATATGATAATAAAAGGAAAAATGCATAAATAATTGTGCAGAAATATTGTTGTAATTAAAATTATGTGGTTATTGGGTAGGAAGTATGTGCCTTTTGGACTAATAGAATAAGAGGACGCAAGAGACTAAAACTGAACCAAAACAACAATGTGGCTCATTTGAAGTTGATGAAAGAAATAAGATGAAAAATATGTATGGTGCAAAATCTAAGTCATGTCAAACCGGATTACGGTTCTGCTACAGTCCTGTACGTACTGTATTATCTCAACATTGTTGAAGAAATTGATGCTTCATTCCTGCTTCATGTTCTCATTATTTAGTGTTAAACAGTGGTTTTAAAACCAGGTGGACTAGACTCACTAAACTCCCCATCATGGGCTTTGGTAGTCTCATTTCCTCTCTTCTACTGAATGCAAGTTCAGCATCTAATGATAAAACCCAGTTCAGTCCATACCAGTGTTCAGATCAAAATGGTTTGATACCAGTATTATGCTAGCCCAACCCTGGTGGAAAGGCAGTTCTTTGTTGTTACCTCCACCAAGGAGCGGCGGAGGTTATGTTTTAATCTGAGTTTGTCTGTTTGTTTGCTTGCTTGCTTGCTTGTCTGTCTGTTAACAAGCTAACTCAAAAAGTTATGGTCGGATTTTGATGAAATTTTCAGGAAATGTTGATACTGGCACAAGGAAAAAATGATTAAATTTTGGTGGTCATCGGGGGGGGGGGGGGGGGGGGGGCACTTGACTTATAAGCTTTGACGGAAGTCTGCGCTGTCCCAGTGCTTTTGTAGTTTTAGTTTAGATTAGTTTTGTCTAGAGTTTGTGGAGTCTTAATTTTCTCAGACCTTTATCTAATTTCATTTTTCCATCTTTCAGTTTATTTTTCACAATGTGAGTCAAGCTCGTCTACATGAAAGGCCAAATTTATGATCTTACAGCTGCCACTGAATCTTTTTTTTTACTTTTTTATGCTGATACTTTTTAGCTTTTGTTATCCTTGTACTTACATCTGCACAGGGTCTTGTACAACTGACCTTTATACTTACTTGCATTATTTTAGTAGCAAAAATCATACTTGTCCCGAACTGAACCTTTATTCTGATAGAAACCATATAGAATAAGAATAAGAATAAGAATAACTTTACAGGTCTTAAAAGCATTGAATTAAAGTTTCTGATACTTTAGATATGATGATAAATGTATGATTTCTCCTTTAATCAGGTTTTTAAAGGCCACACATTCATATGTCCTCTCATGTTCAAGACCCAGTATGGTTAGAAAGTTATTATGTTATTTCCACCTTATTATGACTCGTTTCACCGCGGCTTTATTTCTTATTATTTTTGACAAGGACATAGCAGACAGATGTGGGGACACAGACAGTCGTCACAGAAAAGGTCAAATACTTAACATTATATAAAATGAAAAGAAAGTGAGTTCTGTTGTACAATCAAGGTCTGTGGGTTCTTTATGTCAACATTTGTCCTTTGAAATCTTTGAGATCCGTCTGATCTGTGACTCTGATTCACGTAAAACCAGGTGTTTTTAAGGTTCCATTCATTTATGACCTAACGTCCTTTCTGTTTGTCTCAGCACTGAAAGAAAGTTCTACAAACCAAGTCAAAACAGAGCAAAGACAGAACTTCACATTCAAGTGAAGTTCCAGTTTTAATTTTTTACATTCAGTCATATTTATTAGAATAATATAATGTTCCTGGATGATGTCTACTCTTTCATGAATTGCTAGAGATTCTTTATTCAGCCATTTCCGAGTTAATCCTTTTATGTTTTTTTTAACTCGTTGGCGATATTATGTTTTCAAATAATTAGAATAGGCAGAATTTAACTGAGCTGATGGCTAATTCAAGGTTGATGAAGTAGAGTTACAGACTTTGACGGAAAATATCATGGCTCAAAAGCTACACTTAGAATTACTTAGATTTTTGTGGGTAGTTTAATGCTTTCTTCCAGATTTATTGATTTATTAGTGCAGTGGTTCCCAATCTTTTTTGGCTCGTGACCCAATTTTAACATCACAAAAAAAACAGAGCTACAGGCTCTTATTTTTATCCTTAGCAACTTGTCAGTACATTGACATGAAATAACCAAAATGCCATGACCGTGGAAATAATAATGCAAATATTAAATTACAATCATGTAAGATCGTTTTTTGGTTTGTTTTTTTTAATTGCATTTTAAAAATGTCTTACAAAAAAATGTAAGACCTTTTTAAATGCAGTTAAATTATAAAATTACTAATCACTAATTAATAACAGGACTGAAATTCCTAACAATTACACAAACTATGCATGCGGCACCTATAATGAGGGTGCATTTGGATAATGAGATTTGTTTTTGTGTATTTGGGCTCCTTATGCATGAACACATCACCGAGTTTAGACAAGTGTCTGCGAAAGCTTTTATTTCTACATAAAAACTTCGATTTCTACAGTGAAGAATTCTTAATGTTTATCTACATGTTCAGTTCAACAGCTACCTTCAGTAGTTCAATAGTTACCTTCCACTACTGTTGGATATTTTTCTTTTTACTGTTGGAAACTAGTTGTTAACCTTTGAAAATCCTGTATTGGTCAGAAGAAAAAAGCTATTAAAGGCTTTAATAAAGAAGACGGCGGTCCTGCTTGGAATGTTCCACCACTTATCTACTGTATATGATGTTTGTGTACTTCAAATATAATGGTAGAGTCTAGAGAGTCACAGTTTATGGTCGAAAAGACAGTAAAGTAATATCTAGTTCAGTGTTAAACAGTTCAGTGAACTGTAGCTTTTTGTTGTATGTGTCAGCAACACTCAAATGGATGTTACCTCAACATGTTTCACCTTGTTCTTGGAGAATTATGCAAAACCATATTTAAAGAGGCAAAAATTACCTTGTGATCATAGTGAGACACAGTTACAATGATGCCACCTCTCCAACTTTCAGATGTGCAGACTTTATGTTTATGTTTACGTGTTTTCTGTTCTGTCAAACCTCTGCCTCCACCTCCTTCTCTCCTGTTAATGTTGTTTACCACATACAGGGGTTGGACAAAATAATGGAAACACCTTCACCTCAAGATGATAATGCCCCAATCCATACAGCTAGAATTGTTAAAGAATGGCATGAGGAACATTCTAATGAAGTTGAGCATCTCGTATGGTCCCCAGTCCCCAGACCTCAACATTATTGAGCATTTATGGTCAGTTTTAGAGATTCAAGTAAGACGTCGATTTCCACCGCCATCGTCTCTAAAAGAGTTGGAGGGTATTCTAACTGAAGAATGGCTTAAAATTCCTTTGGAAACAATTCACAAGTTGTATGAATCAATACCTCGGAGAATTGAGGCTGTAATTGCCGCAAAAGGCAGACCTACACCATATTAAATTATATTTTGTTTATTTTTTAAGGTGTTTCCATTATTTTGTCCAACCCCTGTATGTGTTGAAAATATCTAGTTTAAATATGGCTATATGAATATAATATTACTATATTACTATATAGGACAATATAGAATATTAAATGTATTTATATTATGTATGTATGTGTTTTTGTTTGTTTTTTTTAGTTTTTATTAATATCTGGGAGTACTGATACTGGCATGATAATTTGTAAATGGGTCATATTATATTAGTGTAAATAGGAAAAGGATGTGTTACATTGTATTATTATTATAATTATTATTATTATATTTTTCTTTTGTTTACTTATCAAACTTTTATGCTTCATTACTGATACTTTGTTGGTTGGTTTTGTTTTGATTTCACTGTCTACATGTTCGAAATAAAGATTTCAATCAATTAATGATGAGAACCTAGAGATGTACAGTCTGTTAAAGATGCTAAAGCTAGAAACCTAAAGGTGTACAAACCACCTGCCTACAGTCACCTGCTATTTCAATAAAAAGCAAAAGGAAATTTAAGGACCGGTTCTTTGAGTGAAGCCCAGTAGACACATCCAGTAAAGAGAAGTTCTTTTGAAGTCAAGAATAACGCAAAAATTAGAAGAGACTTGACATTTACATTATGCAAATAATGCTATAATATAATAATGCTAAATAATAGCTAAGTGGTGGCTAACTTATTAGCTCAAACCCTTTATTACAGTATGTTATTGGCTTTATTACAATTTAAAATGGTAAAAAATCTTTTCGGGATTATCCATTGTTACATTATTGCCAGTTGTGGTCAACCACCACTGGTGTGTGAATGTGAGAGTGAATGAATAATGGATCAATAATGTAAAGCGCTTTGGGTTCCTTGAAAAGGAACCTGATTCCTAAACTTTCAGGTGTGCAGCCTTTATGTTTATGGAATTTCACAGTTGTTTTTTTTTTGTTTCTTATCTTTTTCGACTTGTAAAATTATCTTTTAGAATGACAGATATTGTCTGATAGTTTTTTTTTAAAAAATACAAAAAAGGAATACTTGTTTCACATAATTGGTTGTACTGCTGTCTTTTGGAAGTCAAGCCCCATTTGACACAAGTGGAAAGGCCATAAATTCAGATTTTGGCTCAGTAAAACCATGAATTCAATGTTCTTTTCATTACACTGCTGCTTTACTGTTAAGTATAATTATATTTTACCATGGTGATAGCCAATCCACCAGTACTTGAGCATAGTTTCTGCAGTGGAACACGAACTAAAGGGCACAGTCTAACAGTCTAGTGCCTCAATCAGTTTGACTGTCAAATGTGTCCAGGTTATTTGCCATTCATTTAATACAGTAATATTACCAGTTATTATATCCACTTTACCTAGGAGCAGAGATGATAAGAACTAACACAAGGCAGGTCATTTCCTTAATCTTTCTTTGTGCACTTTGCAGCTTGAAATATTCAGCTCTCTAAAAGTGCTTTTGAAATCACACTTCACTGAGGTACCTGCTCACATGGTTTCTAATGTTATTTTGAGACTTTCACCGATTTAAAACTAATACAAATGTAATCGGGCATTTAACGTTTGATTTGTAAAATGATCTAAAAGACCAAACACCCACACACACTGCATGTGTTAATAGATGATATTCAATAAAAGGAAGCTTTTTAGTCTGTGTGGCCTTCGTTGGCTGCTTTGGTGCCTACATATCTGTCACAGTGAAAGACTCAACTGTGTTAAATGTCTTCATCTGTGGTTTAGAAAGTCCGACTCCATAGAAATGACCAAGTCACTTATCTACTGATGTGAGAGCGGAAGCAGAGGCTATGAATGCAGTGCTGCATCTGAGCCAGTCCAACCCAAATGGCTGTGGTTTATTG
Organism: Sphaeramia orbicularis; assembly: GCF_902148855.1. Classification (NCBI taxonomy): domain Eukaryota; kingdom Metazoa; phylum Chordata; class Actinopteri; order Kurtiformes; family Apogonidae; genus Sphaeramia; species Sphaeramia orbicularis. The sequence goes on from NC_043957.1 coordinate 25,562,731, forward strand.
TGTAAACACAGCGTAACTATGGCGACAGTGATACCAGTAGAAGTAAGCACAGTCCCAACAAACTGAATCAACTGCCGCTGATTCAGTTTGTTCTGAATAAATGATTTTTATTAGATTAAAATATTTACGTTCACTATCCAGTGTGACTTTATTTATTAAATCAGGTCCGTCAGTCAGATTTAGATCAAGACATTTCCTGGTTGATGGTCCAGATAAAAATAACATTATGTCCAGTAAAGCTCCACTTGTCAGTAGTTTGACGTCGATACTTATTTGAGAGTTTTAAAAGATCTGTCCATACATACAAGAAACTCTTTTCATGAATGTTACCGTAGGAGCTATTTGTCTGTTTAGTTTTTTGTTTGAAGTTAATCTACCTTTTTTGTTAATTAATTTAGTTGTTTTTTTTTTTGTTTTTTTTTTTGCTAATTGTTAATTTTTGGTTTGTTTAATATTTTGAATATATTTTTTGATTTTCATGGTTATTGCTTTCATTCTTTAGTATTTAGCACCTTTTTGTTTTGTGTTTTCTTATTGGTTTAGACCATGGGCACCTGGGTGTAAATAGGGAGCACCAAGTTAGACCAGCATGCACCTGGGTGGGCCTGTGGTTTTTTACCAGAAAACCAGATAACCAGTCAGTCACAGACAGACAGACAGGATGAGCAGGAGAGACAGCGCAAAAGGCCTTGGTTGTTGTTCGCCTGCAAAATCCTAAAAATAAACCACTTGAAATACATCTATGGCAGTGGTTCTTAACCTGGGTTCGATCGAACCCTAGGGGTTCGGTGAGTCAGTCTCAGGGGTTCGGCGGAGGTCAAGACACACACTCGACTCATTAGTCGGGTGTGTGTGTCGGGCTAGGTCCGTGTATGTAAACAAACGGCTTTGGAGACTCTTTCTCTGATTGGCATCCAATATACGCGGTGTATTGTTGTTGCTTATAGCACTACAACACATCCGGAAGTGTTTATAATCTCTTTCACTCGTCTGACGATGAATTATTTGAGTATTTTCCACATCGTTATGACTTTTGCTACTTCCTGTTAACCACGGAGGCAGCCATGTGTAGCGTTTGTTTACATTTTTCGGTCACCGCACTGGTCAGTTACAATCATGTGATGACTGACGCACCATCGCGGATGGGGAAATCGTATTACGCTAAAGCCAAGCTAGTGCCGTAATAAAACAACGATCACAAAAATACTGAAGGAGTACAACGAGAACTTTTTTTTGATACACTACATGCAATTATCTTTTTTTGTATGTCAAAATTGCATGGTTCGGAAAGTTCGGAGCGAGATGAAATGAAAACCAGGTTGCCCTGACGGCCTACATATGATTCGTGATGTCACGCCCCGCTTGGCCATCACTAAAGAAGGGTTCGGTGAATGCGCATATGAAACTGGTGGGGTTCAGTACCTCCAACAAGGTTAAGAACCACTGATCTATGGTATGGACATTGTATTTTTGACTGCGTAAACCACAAAGCCATGGTGTATCTAGTGCTAATTTGAGTTATGTTAAAGTCTTAAGTTCAGTCACTTTTGAGTTGATTTAATTTTGATGACAAACAGCCGCTACAGTTACTTATTTACTAATAAAAGTCTCTGAAATGCTTATAATTGTTCTCCAGTGTACCTCAGAGGGTGTATTTTTATGTCATTTTTACTTTTTATAAAGATGCACTTTCCCCTGCCTTCGTTTGAGTGATTGCGCATGGATTTTACATTGCATCTGTCTTTTTTTTTCTCCTCAGGGATATATGTACACTCCAAAACAGTACTACCACTATTATATATAATTATTTAACTATTTGTTATTTATTGTGTCTCTTATAATAGTTATGGATTTCCATAGTGCTTTACCCTTGGTCAGGCTGACGGAAACGTGGCTGCCAATCCACGCTAAATGGCCCCTCCCACCACCACCAAACATTCATTCGCATTCATACACCAGTGTGAGTGACACTGGAGGCAAGGTGGGTGAAGTGTCTTGCCCAAGGATGCAACGGCACATGACTAGGACAGAGTGGGGTTTGAACCGGTTATTGGACGACCCGCTCTACCTCCTGAGCCACAACCGATATCGTCTCGATATTGACTAATCAGGACACTTTTACTGTTCGTCACATGCAAATTTAATAGCGTTCGTACATCTGTGATCTGATATTTCTTGTTTGGTTTTTTTTTTACACTTTATTTTTATTGCTTGATTTCCATACAATACGAAACAAACATGAGGGACATTTGGGATACATTGACCATAAAAAACCTTTGTGACTAACATTTGGTTTAAGTAATGTGACACTGAAATAAAATTTGTCTGCTCTTCAGTCCTAAATCTGTGGATCACAATCTCCATCTCAAATATTCCATTCACAATTTGTAGCCAGTTGTTAGTTGTAGGAGGTTCTAATCTGCACCATTTTTTGGTAATAGCCTTGTTACTGGCTGCTAATAGTGTTTTAAACAAATATGTATCATTTTTTTCTTACATTATTACCAGTAAAACATCCAAAATACATCACCAAACATGTTTTAGGGATTGCATAACCCAATTGTGATCTGATATTTCATCCATACAACACTATATGGACTGAAGTATTGGGACATGTTGAATTCAGGTGTTTCTTTTCTAACAAGGGTCTGGACTACAAAACAATAATGATAAATGTCATCATATAGTTTTATATTGTGATAAATATCATTGAATTGCATTGGTTAGTTTTGTTTAAATTGTTATCTTTGATTCCAAAATGTCTCAGAAATGGTTTTTACTTCATTTCTCTCAACATTGATTTTTTTTTAAATTTTTATTCTTTATCCATAACTATAGTGCTGCAACAACCATCAATTCTTAAAAGAGGTGGCAACAAATTCGGCAGTTGATTTGTTGGGTTTTGAGCACGTTAGCATTGAGGCATGCCCATACGCTGTGTAGTTTTAAAGAAAAAACACAGAGCAGCGTGGTTGAGGCTTCGGATGCTGGGGGAGATTTTTTAAAGCTAGGTTTACATTATGTTTGCGGTGGCCATGGAAACCTCATTTGACCGAAACGTAGTGTAACAACGTATGTAACGAATGTAACAAAACTTGAATACGGAGGGAAAAAAAGGCCAAAATCCCACAGCGCAGTACATTTCAGGCGAATGAGGCTGCCATAGCCACCGCAAACATAATGTAAACCTAGCTCCGTTTTAAAATTCTTTTATTTACTTTTAAATCCCTAAATGGCCTCGCCCCGCCCTACCTCTCCGAGCTGCTACAGCTTTATATACCCCCCCCCACTCTCTCAGGTCAGCTGACCAACTGCTCCCGAGTGTACCAAAAACTACGCACAAGTTCAGGGGTGAGCGTGCCTTTGGTGTAGCAGCTCCTAAACCATGGAACCATCTGCCTCTCCATATCAGACAGGCCTCCACTCTGTCTTTTTTTAAATCCCTTCTTAAAACCCATCTTTTCTCCTCGGCTTTTGAAACCATGTGAGATGTTTGAAGGTACTATCTTTATTCTATTGTTTTTATTTGGTAGTGGTTTATTGTTCTTATTTATCTATTTATTTTATTTATTTATTTTGTTGTTTTTAATTGTATGGCTTTTTATGGGTTTTTTTTATCTATTCTTGTATTTTATTCTTTTATTTGGGTTCTATTTATTCTTCTGTACAGCACTGTTTTCTTTTTTGTACAGTTTCCATGTCTTTACATCTATTCTGTATTTTATTCTTCTATTTTGGTTTTAATTATTCTTCTGTACAGATCTTTGGTCCACTGCGGTTGTTTTAACCCTTTCATGCATAGTGGTCACTACAGTGGACAGTTACTCTACAGCTGTTCTCTTGTATATTCATGGGTTTTGTTGTTTTAGTTCCATATCAGCCAACACAGTGGACACTTATGCATCATCTCATAAACTGCAATTCATACCATTATTGTAACTTTGCTGTTCTTGATTGGTTCTTGAGTGGAAATCAGTTGTTAATATTTATTTTTTGCATATTATCTCCATGAAGTGAGTAATAACTAGTATTAGAATATGTTGAAATGTGAGAAAACATCAGATTAGCTGCATTAAACATGGTGTCATTTCACTGTTTTCATATCACTTTATGATATTGGGTTTTAAATACATGTTTCTTTGCTTCAAGAATAAAATTCATGGTGTAGCTGAGTGGACATTTTTGTAACTCCGTGAAAAACAGGTTGATTTAAAAAAAAAAAAAAAAAAATTCAATCACATTGGGGGTTTTTATGCCTAAAGAGGAATAAAAACACTCAGGAAAAAAAAAATCTTGATTAAGGTTCTCATAATTCATGCATGAAAGGGTTAAAGTGCTTTACAAATAAAGTTGGATTGGATAGCTTAAGATAGCCTACATATTGTGATTAGTTCAGCTTGCTAGCTACAGGGTGGGGAAGCAAAATTTACAATGAACATTTAGTTGTTTTTTCTCAGCAGGCACTACATCAGTTGTTTTGAAACCAAACATATATTGATGTCATAATCATACCTAACACTATTATCCATACCTTTTCAGAAACTTTTGCCCATATGAGTAATCAGGAAAGCAAACGTCAAAGAGTGTGGGATTTGCTGAATGCACTTGTCACACCAAAGGAGATTTCAAAAATAGTTGGAGTGTCCATAAAGACTGTTTATAATGTAAAGAAGAGAATGACTATGAGCAAAACTATTACGAGAAAGTCTGGAAGATACTATTAAAGAAGAATGGGAGAAGTTGTCACCCGAATATTTGAAGAACACTTGCACAAGTTTCAGGAAGCGTGTGAAGTCAGTTATTGAGAAAGAAGGAGGACACATAGAATAAAAACATTTTCTATTATGTCAATTTTCTTGTGGCAAATAAATTCTCATGACTTTCAATAAACTAATTGGTCATAGACTGTCTTTCAATCCCTGCCTCAAAATATTGTAAATTTTGCTTCCCCACCCTGTAGTTAGAGTCTATCATTGTAATTGTAACGTTTTCATCTATCTCTGTTTATCAGGCCACCAGACTAATGTTACCTATCATTGACTGGAACTAATACATACAACACTAGTTTGATAGCCTATAACTGGAGCTGGTTGAAAACTGTATCTTCCTAGTCTCTAGCCAAAACAAGTCTAGGTAGCGGGCTAGTACTCGCTAACTAAACCTAAAGTCATTGCGGGGATGTAATCATTAGTGACTTGTCTGTAGCCTATATTGCTTTGGGTTAAATACCGATCTTTGAGAATTGAGTTTTTTGTGTTTCTCCAATGAATCAATTAAGTATTAAAATAATCTTCAAATTTATCGATTATTTATTTTATTTATTTATTTCGAACACGCAAAGAAACAAAATAAAACAAAACAAAGCAAATTAACACAAAAACAATAACATTTAAATGAACAGAATCTATCTTCAAGTGTGTGTAAGTCTGAATTTTGCATGGTCAAAAAGGAGTAGGAAGAAGTGCTTTTACACCTTTATCACTAAATTAATACAACAAACAATACATTTTTCCTAATTTTAGCATTCAACCACAACAAATACATAATGAGGTAATTGAATTATACAAAACAATATGATCATGGCAGTACAGTCATACAGACTCAACAATTCAACAATTTTCCTCAATACCTTAAACAGCATATTTATCGTATTTATTTATTGTCCATTATATATATATTTATATTTATTTATTATTAAAATTATTGTTAGTTGCATCCCTACTTTTGTCCATATAATGTAATATCTGACGTGGAGCTTTGCGTCCTCCTAAAGTTACTTTTAAAACAATAAGCTGCAGAAGTAAATCACCTGCAGGTTTCATAAGCTTTTCCCTGTTGAATTAATTCACATTTGTTAAAGTTGTCAAATAGTAAGTGGTGAGAAGTCCTAGAGCGCTGAATAATTTTAACAGCTAATGTAAAGCTGCGATGAAAACAACGTGATCTACACTTAAAGTTGAGTTAAACATATAACACCAAAAAAAGGCAGACAATCCCTAACATGGTCGCACTAGAAGGTCTGATCTCACTCTATTCCATGTGAACGTGGTGTGAACCTTTCAGGAGGAAATGTTTTATTAGACCCTGGGTGATTGATCACAGGTGCTAATTGTTGTATTTTTAAACATTAAAATCATGTAGCACTGTAAAATTCATTGTGTTAGCACACTTACATTAGCACCCCCCCCCCCCCCCCCCCCCCCCCCCCCCCCGCTAAGAGACAATTGTGCCTTCAGAGTGCTCTGTGTTTTCAGCTTACTTTAACTGATTAATTATTTGCTTTCTTTGTGGAGAAGAATGAATCGTACCTGCTTCAGACTGGAGATTCGCCACCTGCAGCCCCTTAACAGGAAGCCACAGTAATACATGGGAAGCAGAAATGCATGGACAAAGTGCTGGGTGATTTTTGTCACTGCTTTAAAAGACAGAACAGGATTATTTTCACACTGTAGGCTTCGTCACCTCCCCACTGTTTATTTTCAGTGGGACTGGTGCCAATTGGCAGCACTCGATCTCAGTAAATTTCAAGCCGATGCACAGTTAATATGAACACTGAAACAAGAGAGCGGGTATATTTCAGCTTTAAAACCATTTATCAGCATCGAGATTTCCACCATGGTGATATGAATGAACACACATTAATTCTATACATATACATTATTAGACAGAAAACCAAAATAGACTTGTTTTGTATCTTTAAGAATGTTTTTACAGTCTTTTTTTCACTTCTGTACTTTCTATTTAAAAAGAGGAGAATAAAAAAAAAAACTGCAATACAGTGTTTCTGATTCAGATTCTGCTCAACTCTGAATTAAAAATACATCTCAGTGGCTTTTTCCAGTTGCAGCCACATATGAATGTTGAATGGCTGTTTTTAGGCCACAAGCTAAACTGAAGGCACTGTGTCTAGTGTCATCTTTGTCTTTATTGTCTTTGTCGTCTTCTTCTTCTCGCAGGTTGGAGAAAGGTAAATTTTTGACAAATTTTTTTGAAATATTAAAAATTTGCCTTTACTTATAACTGTCCATATTTTGATGACTTAGATGACTGAAATATCAATATAGTTACTATTGAGCACTGATAGGAAGTCATATATGGACGTTCACTTGAGTCCGGGACCTCCAATGTCTAGATTTCAACAATCTTCTTCTCCGATCATGCACTGTGTCTGAATGTGTTTCTGGATTTTATAGGTAACAAACAAATGCTTTCTCCCTGAACTGGATGTCAAGCCAGTCAACCATAAACACAGAACTACAGATGGGATGTTGGTTAGCTTGTTTGTTTGTTTGTTTGTCTATTTGTCTGTTAGCAAGATAACTCATAAAGTTATAGACGGATTTTGATGACATTTTCAGGAAATGTTGATACTGGCACAAGGAACAAATGACTAAATTTTGGTGGTGATGGGAGGGAGGGACTGATCTGCCTCGGCTGAGGTCTTTTCTAGTTTGTATTTTCATTTGAAGAAATATAAAACTGGGCGACACGGTGGTGCAGTGGCCTCGTGCCTCACAGCAAGAAGGTCCTGGGTTCGATTCCAACACCAGTTGATGGGGGTGGGACCTTTCTGTGTGGAGTTTGCATGTTCTCCCCGTGTCTGCATGGGTTCTCTCCGGGTATTCCGGCTTCCTCCCACCATCCAAACACATACACTGATAGGTTAATCAGTTAATCTAAATTGCCCATAGGTGTGAATGTGAGAGTGATTGTTTGTCTCTATATGTTCAGCCCTGCGATGAACTGGTGACATGTCCAGGGTGTACCCCGCCTTCGCCCATAAGTAGCTGGGATAGGCTCCAAGCGACCCCCATGATCCAAGTGAGGATTAAGTGGCTTCAGAAAATGAATAAAATATAAAACTGTTACAATTATAGATCAGTTACAAGAGGAAAACCCTGTTGATATCATTCATATCTGTCTTCAGTCACATTTTATTCTGACAAAGGGGTTGAATCCTTTTCCCTTAGAATTTGTGAACTTACTAATATTTTGATCTTTTTCACCCACCAGATTTGACATGACATAATTTTCTTAGATACGTGTGTCAAATCTGTCAGTTTATGTCACAACTGCAGATAATGTGAGACGTTGTTTTCTGTTTGGTTTTTGACAGACAACCACACACACACACACACACACACACACACACACACACACTTGGAGACATGTCATTTTCTGGCGGTGTGTTTTCTGTCATCATCCAGATGTCTTGTTGATGAGTAGGTGATGTTTGCAGATAAAACGACCCTTTGTGTTCGTGTGTTGTTTGTTCAGGTCCGGTGGAGGCGTCTGTTCAGGCCAAATGCAGCCCGTGTGTTTCTTCTCCCTGTCAGAACCAGGGCGTCTGCCAAGTCCACCACATACAACAGTACACCTGCACCTGCCAGACCGGGTTCACGGTACGCAGCCCTGTGTTTATGCGTGTTTGTCGACTGAGTGTTGCG